>NW_019416794.1:3261-162024 GCF_000390285.2 Anoplophora glabripennis
AGTTTATGCTAGCGTGGCAGTATTAAAGGAAATAATATATCAGGTTACAGTTTATGCTAAAAAACAGGTCTGAACTTGTAGAAACTTGATCTCGAATGCTGCAATACCAGATAAGAATGACGCAATGCTGTTTGGAGGTCATTGACCTCCCTTATTGTGATTGAATTTTAAATTTACCACCAACTGGCCATGTGACGTCACTTCCATGCCGCCATGACACTTCTTGTATGACGATACTTCCATGCCGCCATGACACTTCTTGTATGACGTCACTTCCATGTCGCCATGACACTTCTTGCATGCCAACACCCATGCATCTCTTGCACAACGACAATGCCCACAAGAAGCCGCTGAAGGAGCGATGTACACTGACCATGTGACTTTGACCCCATGTGACCTTGACCCCAGGCGACCTTGACCCCAGGCGACCTTGACAAGACCTTGACCCCAGGTGACATTGACATGACCTTGACCCCAGGTGACCTTGACACGACCTTGACCTCAGGCGACCTTGGCTTGACCTTGACCCCAGGTGACCTTGGGGCGACCTTGACCCCAGGTGACCTTGGGGCGACCTTGACCCCAGGTGACCTTGGGGTGACCTTGACATGACCTTGACCCCCGGTGACCTTGACATGACCTTGGCCCCAGGTGACCTTGGGGTGACCTTGACCCCCAGGTGATCTTGGGGTGACCTTGACATGACCTTGACCCCAGGTGACCTTGGGGTGACCTTGACCCCAGGTGACCTTGCCACGTCACTTCCTGGTCCAGAACCGGCCTATTATATCTACTACTAGACGTAGGAAACTTTGTGGCGACAATTAAATAAATAAACAGTAGTAATTTATATTATGTCAGTAAACGGCAATATGTGTTGTGGTAGCAGAAATAGACTAAATCTCTGGTCAAGCCGTCTACCGCTCTATGCTCACGATACACAACGCTACTGACGGTCATAAAAATACGTGCCATACGCTCAACCAAGCAAAGTGTTAAATTCTTTCTCTCACACACAAACGACAATGAAATGCACGACCAACGTCCCTCAGCAGTAAACCGGCACGCCAGGCCGATAGGGCGGTCATTAGGGTTCCGTTAGATACGTATCGAATAAATTGTGATATGTACGTACAAAACTAAAAGTATACATCTGACATTACTAAGACACCTAGTAATTTTTTTAACAATGAGGCATACGTATAGAATAAATTGATCGATGCAAAACTTCAGATCAGAGGCAGATATGTACGTACAAAACTAAAAGTATACATCTGATATTACTAAGAAACCTAGTAATTTTTTTATCAAAGAGATGTCAGCATACATTGCACGTTTAACAATGAGGCATAAGCTGTTTAATTTATCAATTAAGAAAGATGGCTGTACAATATGTTTTTTTTTTTTCAATATCACCTCAAACAAGGCTGAAATTAAACAAAAACAGATTTCCAAAATTTCGGTTTTTTTCAAATATTTCGAAAACTAATCATGTTAGTCTTGATTTTTTTAGAGGCATAATGTTGGTCCCCTGATTATGCAACTATGCCCCCATTTAAGCTACTTCGTATCTCTTACCGTTTCCGAGACCCTGTGGTGATAAGTGAATTTGTAACAGCCTGTATATTTTACGATAAGTTTTATGTAAAGCGTTTAGTGTAGAGAAATAGACACTGCCCCTATTGTTTCATACTATTATGGAAACTTACTTTTATTAAAATATACAGGGTGTCCCATTAAGGTCGACGAGGTACGATATTATAGAAAGTATAGGCCCTAGAGCTAGAGCGGGAAAAAAGTTTTGGATAATAAATCGACCAAGAGAAATCGCGGGAAATAGTGTTCAAGTTCGTAGCTCGACCGCTAGAGGGTGCAATCTACATACCAAAATATAGAGTTGAATTTTTCTCAGAAATGATTTGTATTCAGGTATATTAAATAATTCAAATATGGATTCATTGCGCATAACTTTTGTTATTGACATTTTGTTCTATCTCTTGACAGAAAGGGTCTAATGTCTGATCAGAAAAATGCATTTTTTAAGGATTGGCTCATCATAAGCCCATAGTGTTATGCCTCGATGGTTAGGTCTTTATCTCATGATGAATGCATGGCGAATGTAATTTACCTCAATATGGAAACCTATAGATATCATTATTTCAAAAGAATGCCGTTTTATGGATTTTTCTCAAAAGTTTTAAATGCAATGCTAGGTATAGTTTTCTTTGCATAAATGAATTCATCACAAAAAATTGATGAATGTAGTATATGTTTGAAATTTCTAAGTGTTGTTTATTTATTGGCGCTATTTATCCAAGTTTAAGTTGTTTCACGTTTTCTTAAAAAAGTGAAATAGCAGGATCAAACTTTTTATAGGTTAGTTTGAAGAAGAAATCTAAGAAAAGGTGCCTCAAAAAGAATCAATTCTTTGCTTGAACTGTTATGTTAGCTCAAATTTGGAACGTAGGCTAACATAGATTACCTGCATCATTAGCCCTTCCTAACAGTTTTCACGATCTACAAGGTGATACTTTTTCTGGGGTCAGGTCTCATTTCAGCCCGCAAACTTTCTTCCGGTACGTCACTGGTGTTTTCAAGAACAAGGGTTTATTTTCCTGTTCAATTTAAAAACTTTTGCAACGTTTTCGCATTTGCTGCCGTTATCGAGCAAAAAATAAAAAATGATTTCCTGTAACTCTCTTTTATCATTTTAATTCACTTATAGCTTTTAGTTGAAGCAACTAAAAAATGATAGACATAAAATAAAAGCATGAAACGACTGTAAAATGTCTACGAGTGGTAAAGTGAGTTGAATACGTCTCTGTTAAGAGCCGCGTTTGCCGAACTCAAGTTATGGACGAAAAGAAATGATATATTTCATTAAATGAGGTGCTAATATTAAAGTTTTGGTTTATATACAAAATCCAATTTATAGAGAAATTATTTTATTTTATATCCATGGAACAAAATCCTGCTAAACTGATTAAATGAATATTCTTTGATTTTGTCAGTTTTTATCGTTGATTTACTTACCTTAATTATTATAAAACAGTATGTATTATATTTGTTTCGAAACCAATTTTTTATTTATTTTATTTTTTATTGAAATACTTAGTACCTACTTTCGATTTTATTACATTTTATTTTCCTATCGTAAGAAAAGTAGAATCGAAAGTATTGTTCATATCCAAATCATTACGAATATTTCATTATTTATGTACACTTAAATAACAAGTGAAATTTTAAGAAAGTTAAATGTTTTTAACTTGTCGCCTACCGAGATAACAACATTGTATGTTTTATATACTTTACAACATGTCAAGCCAAAAATACCTCGCATAAGTAATAAACCTCCTTATTATTATGCAAGCCTTGAAACTAAAATATTTATTGATTTTCTCTAAATAATAAGCCTAATTTATCATAGAAAGTCAAAAAACAAAAAGTGTCGTTGAGAAATTAACTCTTACGAGAAATATCTTTCAATAAAAATTTTAGTTTTTTTAGAATATTAAAAAACTTTCCGTCTCAGGATTTTTTAAATTGTTGACTTTAAAGGTTAATGTCCAGGCAAGACCTTGTCAAGTAGATTCTAGTTCTTGTTCAACAACTTACTGTTTGTGTACCTACAGAAACAACTGGTATTACTTTCATAAATTTTATTAATCGTAAAATATTAACATTGACAATTGAGATCTTTATGTATATATACAAAAAATGACTAGGTGTAATACTTATTTAGATCTTTGGTACTTATATTTATTAACAGTTTTTTATTCGTTTAATATACGTCGTTGTATACTTAGATGAAAATGTAAAACCAAATATGAAGAAAATCCATTCGTATTTATTACAAAGTTTCAAAAAAATTTCAATAGTGATACCACAGTGTAGAAAAACGAGATACTTGTATGAATATTATTCTTGCTAAACTTAATTTGGTGCAGATTACAGAGCAAGTTTACAAAAATCTACAAAACAAGTCAATATTATTTTGAAGGTAATGCCTTATGATATTTATCTACTAGTGTTTGAGGAATCTGTGGATAATTAAGTTTAAAGTGATTCTTTAATCTTCATTTAGACATATTAAGAATAAGTTCATGTATAATTTTTTTAACAAACTTTTAGTGACATCATTTTATTTTCCTATTCTTCTCAGCAAACCCTTTCATTTGATACCCATATCATGGGGGTGCATAAAAAATAACTGGTCCGCCATCTTTAGGAGTCCGCCATATTGGATTTAGAATACATCACTTAGCTAACCATGCATTGTCAAACAAAACGAGTATGCAAAATTTCAGCTCAATCGGTTAGGGACAACTGTTTTAAAATTCAGTTGCAAGATTTGACCCATACTAACAATGCAAGTTAAATAAAAGCTTGTAATAATACAAATATTGCAATAAAAATCTTGTAAAAAGAGGTTTGATATTTGATCTCATAGAGCGTTCCTAGTAAAATAAAAACTGACCTGTTTATTCAATTTAAAAAAACTGGCTCTGCACAAAGCTGCACGGTGAAACAAGATTTTATTTCCGTGCTAGTTGCCAAGTTGTTGACTTGTGTAACGTTTCGAGAATCGTATAAATGCCGTCTTGCAGGTTGATGACTCAATCTCCAGTTTCAGAGTTTCTTCTGAAGAAGAGAGCGATGCCGCTCGAAACGTCAAGAAGCCTAAACCGATGACGTGGCAACCAGCCCGGAAATAGTCCAACCAAAAGCCTGCAAACTAAACAATATATTTATACAGGATATACCTAATTCTGTGTTTTAAGTCCATTTCCATGAAAAATCTCAAGAGAATTGCTCTATCACTATTGAAAATTTTGTAGTATTAAAAAAAATATATCCGAAGTTTATGAAAAGACATAATTGTATTTGATTTTCAAGAGCACTCCTAGAAATATTTGTTATAGAAGATTGTAACACTAATTCTGAGGTACCCTGTGTATCAATGCTGTTATATTTAAGTCCGTAGTAATATAAATTGTATTGATTTCACTATTATTTAGAAACAAAGAAATATACAGGATGAATTGATTTTTATTGATCAAATTTTAGGAGAAGGTAGGTTATCTAAAAATAATTATAGTTTTTTATATACAGGATGTTTTCTAATAACGTGCAGAAAATCTAGGCGCGTATTCTGTAACGAAAATTAATTTTATTAAGTAAACATAGGGTCTTAAGGCCGCCGTTTTAGAGCTACAGGATTTTCAAAATAAATATAAATAAATTAAAAAATTTTGATTTCTCAATCGATATTTTTCACAAATATGATATAGATTTTTAATATCTCATAGCAGTTTAAAAAACAACCAGTGGGGGAGTTATAGGTACTGTCATATTTTTAAAAATGTATATGTGTAATATTACAAAAACAAACTGTATCCTCATATTCTTCATTATATTGTCTTCATTTTTTTATTCCTTCACCGTCTAGCAACGAAACTGATTTTCTTAACAAGTGTATTTTTTATTATATACAAGTTGATTCAGTCATAATGTCAGTAATTTTAACCACGTATTCGAAGGGCCTAATAAAGACAGAAAATCGAAAAAAAAATTTTACTCGACCTTTTAAAAATTATCCTTTAATTTCTGTTAAATGGACGCCCTATTTCACAACAGCGAACGCATCGGCCAGCGGACTACAAAGCGTTCGAACGTTGAAGCGAAACAGCTGATTTCCTCAGTCGTCTTAAATTTTGCAATAGACTTCAAAATCAAAGTGCAGCCGATACCAACTTTATTAACAAAGTGCTATGAATGGATGAGTGTTATTTTAGCTGTACTGACATCTTAAATAGGTAGATACCATGTCTTCTGTCCAACTTAACAATTCTAAATATTAAGAAGAATATTTAGAACTGTTAAGTTGGATAAAAGACACTTCAAATTTCGGGCCCTGAGGATGATGTAAAATAACACCGAAACGTTGACAATGAATTAAAATATAGTGTTCTTTTATTTATTAATCTTTATCCCACGAAAACCTTGACTTGGATAACTAATCAAGATCGCTAAACAGTGGAAACGTACTTGCTATTTAACGTAAGCAATAAATTATTATGATCAATCCTCAAGGATCAATCACATATATCACATATCACATATAAAAGTTCAAACCTTACTCTCGCTTACAATGTTGGATTTTGCAGAAAACAGTACAAAATGTTCACTTTACCGCTGACGTACTGTTTACTAATGCAACTCGAAAAATTTATTTCCATAATGATCAAATCATGGTCCGTTGAAAACCCCCACCTCATACTAGAATCTCGGTTTCAACATCGATTATTATCTGTAAATGTATGGTTGTGTATTATCGGTGACTTCCCGATTGAGCCACACGTCTTACCAGGCTCTTACTAATAATTCGTACCGACAATTTCTTGAAAACATGTTGATACCTGAACTGTTACCACTTTACCTAAACAGAGGAAGTTGTTTATGCATAATGAGGCTCCCCCACATTATAGTGTGACTGCTCGTGCAAGTTAAATGAACAATTCGTCAATAAGTGAATTGGAGGAGAACCTCAACAACCATGTCAACCTTGACCGCCCAGATTACCAGACTTAAACCAAATTGATTTCTTTTTCGTTAGGGAGGTTTCGATTATAAAGGAAGACCAGCCAAGACAATTGGCATTTTCCAACGCGTTCAAGATTCAGTACGGAGAAGATCTGAAGCGTGTATCTTATCTGAAGACGTCCATTTCCAATATTACTATAAGCGTTGTATAAGTCATTAAAAATACAGATAATTCAATAGCGCATAATATTACAAACATAATTTGTTTGTAATATTATAAATAACAATATTTTTTTGTAAAAAACATACCATTAACTCCCCCATTGATTGTTTATGTAAACTATTTTGTTTTACTTTATTGCTACTAATATATTAAAAATGTATACCAAATTTGTTTTAAATATTTCAAGGAATTTAAAAATTAAAAATTTTAAGTTGATTTTTTTTTTCATTTTAAAAACCCTGTAGCTGGAAAACAAAATTACCTTAATTTTAGTCACAAAATACGCCCCTGTGCACAGGAAACACCTTGTTCGTATAATACATTCGAAAAATGTTTACTTTGGGATACGCTTTGTATCTTTTTATATTTTACTTTAAAAAAACTTTACCCCAAATATTTTCCAAACGGAAAATATATCAGTTTGGAAATTCTACAAGGTGTTTTTGTTAAAGGCACATTTTTTAAATGTATTTAAAAGGCCTTTATTTAAAAAAAACACATTGATATGTTATTGACAAAATACAAAATGTGAATTATGTGTAATTTCTGAATAAAATGTATTTATTTATTACGTATTTATTTCATGGTCAAAAATTGCATTTGTAAAAATTATACAAGTGTTTCCCATCAAATAACACCAATACGGTACAACTTAATTAACTTCTGAAAATAGGCTTAAAATTCAATTGGGAATTTCAAAATGTCGTATACAGAGTGTTCCATTTGAAAATATTATGGTTTTGTGTAAATGGGACATCTGTATAATAGAAAATAATCTATAATTGTGTAGAAATTTGAATAAAACTTTTAATAATTAACAATATTCCATATTTCTATCATTATCAGTGATGCAATGAGTGAGATTTACCCTATATTGCTGTTTAATGTACATATTTATTTATTACAAAAGTATATATGGACGTCAACAGGATCAGTGCTGTGCTCTAAGTTTGGAGCAACCAAATCGAAAGGTCAAGAGCTCAGTTTAAAGCTTAGAACAGTGGTGGCTCGCCAGGTGACGCAAGTGACGCACCGTTTCACCTAAAATTTCCGTTTGGTTGTGCAATTTAAAATTATTTTCAATTTTATATAACTAAATTTTATAATTTAGATATAATTCTATATTGAAAATGTATTGTGTTTGTTTGTTTAATACACAGAATAGTTGCGCGGTGAACGCCTTCTAAAAAAACATTGCCTTCGTTTAGCGCGAACAAAAACCTCGTACCATACAAGGTATAGCATAAGCAAGTGACGCAGATAGAAATCAGTTTGTATTCCGCTTCACTTCGTAGTGTTGTTTACGGCGGTTGTCATGGCAACGAGGCGGCTAACACGTGAGTAAACTACGACGTGGGAGAACGAGTAGCATCACCATCGCCCATCGCTTTTAAATAGTTTATACGATACGACGCCCAATGCACGATTATAACGGTTCTTTATTAATATTTATTTTGTATCAATAATTATGGAAATGTCTGACCTTGAAAATTTGAACATTTTCGCCTGTGGCGCTTTTTTTTGTTTTTACTCAATCAATGAATATGCTTCACCTATTCTCAATGTCAGGAGCCGCCACTGGCTTAGAATCTGAATTTCTGAGAGCTGTGTGCATTTTTGGAAAATTCAACATGACGGCTTGACTATGGCATTTGAAAACCCTAAAAATGTGAACGTTGTTTCAAAAATTTACTCTGGATGGTACTACACATAATGAATCAAGTGGAAAATAAGTGCACAGTTGTAGTAGGGGTTGATGATCACAATTTTGCCACGGAGACATACCAAATTTCAAAATGACTCATAAGTCCGACATCCTGAATAATTATGAATCATTCGTATCTTATTTGCAATACCTAAGAACCTCGAAAAAATTAGTTAATAAAATTTCAAAACGATTGTCATTCTTGTCATTTACATTAAACTTTTGCTACAAGTCCGCCATCTTGAATCCACCATTTTGTAATTTTGAATCGTTCGTATCAGTTTTGTGATGAGTAATCCAGAAAAAACTAGGTAACATATTTTCGAAGCAACTGTCTCTAGGTATTCAGATTGGACTTCCATCATAAATCCGCCATCTTGGATTCGCCATTTTGAAATTGGTGTGGCAAAATTGTGACCACCAACCCTTACTACAACTGTGTAGATAGCTACTTATTTTCGATCTGATTAGTCATGTATAGGGCCATGCAGAGCAAAATTTTTTTAAAATTTTTTTTCATTTTTACAGTTTTCAAACACCATATTGAAGCCACCATGTTGAATTTTCCAAAAGCGCAACAGCTTTCAAAAGTACAGTTTCTAAGTTTTAAATTGAGCGTTCATTTTGGATACTCTAAACTTCAAATTTTGGGTACAACACTAATCCTGTTGACGTGAAATGTACCATATTTTTAAAAATTTTGTATTTCGAAGACATCAGTTTTTCAAAAGAAACGGAAGTAATCATTTTTGTGATTTGTCAGTGGCGAAACAATTTTTTTTAGATAGCTGCCACAGTCCATATTGCAACACTAAAATTAATTTTTTTTTTAGGTAACTGAACATTAATAAATCTAACCACCATGTATAATACCACATAAATCAAATATGGACGCATTATTGTTTTTGACTTTAATTGTAAGTATATAATTTTGAATTGTTTTTTTTATATTATGTACTTAATTTACAATTTGCATTAATGTACAGGATTTTCTGTTTCTAGGAATTTGTTTGTTTTTCTAAAGGATTTTTATTTTTCTTTTTGCAGCTTCTGCTCGTAGTCTCTAGAAGGGCTATTTTTCAACTCCTCAGTTTTGCATAAAATTAATTAGGATATTTTTCTGTTCTACTCCATAAAATTAATTTGTCTACAAAATCTAAAGTTATATCAGCAAAAATATTTCTAGGAGTTATATTCCGTAAATATTGTCCTACCACAATCGCGACGTCTGTAATGAATTTAAGAATTTGCATTTCGCTTCACGTCAAATTTTAACAATTTCCATCGACATTATCTAGCGTTTAATTCAGCACCTATACGGGGTATCCGAAAAACATATGTCATGGAGGCATTCCGTTGGTGCCGTGGACCCTCATGTGCCTGTTTAGGTTACCACTCTGACTAAACCTGAGTAAACACAATTTGCATTCGTACGGTTTCTCCCCGCTGTGTATCCTTAGATGTTTCGTGAGGGTGCTGCTGTCCGAGAAGGCCTTTTTGCACAACCTGCACCTGCAAAAAATAGAACATGTTCCAGTACAAAACTTTCATCCCAACTACCGATTGACAAGTAGATATCCCTGTATGTACAGGATGTTTTCTAAGTCCACATTATAAGGTTAGGAATTGTTTCTTAGAACTATGTAATTGTCTAATGGTGACATTTTCGAGATACAAAATTAAAAAATATACACGTTTGTTCAAATATCTCTGAAAATGTTCGACGTTGGTTGATGAAACTACTATACTGATTTCGGTAATTACTTATCAAATTTATAAAATACGCAGACACGGCGAATTTTGAAGGTCCTAAGGGCAATGTCTTCTAGTATTTCGGACTTTCGTTGAGTTATTTCAGAGGTTGCCACAGAAAACTGTAAAAATAATTTTAAATTAACCTTAGTCCAAAAATGCTTCATTTGAAATTTAAAGTTACAGGTATTAAAATTTGACTTTTGAGATGTTTTTTTCAATAATTCCAATAAGCGACATACGAAGTACATTCAGAAAATAACCGAACTGTTTGATTTAGGCGTCTAAAGTGTCAATGATGATTTTTGAGATGTGCAATTTGCTGGAACAACGACGCAACGTAAAATTTTGCGTGAAACTGAGGAAAACTCTCACAGAAACGTTTCAATTTTTGAAACAAACTTACGAATATGATGTAACCAATGGTTTTCACGATTTGAAAGTGGTCGTCAGTCAATTGAAGATGATCCTCGACCACGAAGGCCTTCGACTTCAACTGATGACTTCCTCGTTCAGAAAGTCAAAGATCTGGTGCATGCAAATCGCCGATTGACTGTCAAAGAAATTGCAGAAGAGGTTAGCATCTCAATTGGGTCATGCCATGAAATTTTGACTGAAAAATTGGCATGCATCGAGTTGCAGCAAAATTTGTTCCTCGTTTGATGACCGAACAACGGATAGAAAATCGTGTGGGCGTTTGTCGGTAACTCCTTAAACAATCCAATGACGATGAAACATTCATTCAAAGGATCATAACGGGAGACGAAAGTTGAATTTACCGCTACGACATTGAGACAAAAGTTCAATCATCACAATGGATTGGCAAAGGATCTCCAGCCCCAAGAAAGCACGTCAATCTCGATCGATTGTCAAAATGATTCTCACTATTTTTTTTTTTCGACTTTAATGGAATTGTGCAGTTTGCCTCAAGGTGAAACAGTAACCGTGTGTACTATCAATGCGTTTTACTATGGTGACGTGAAAAAATCCGCAAAAAGGGACCAGAGTTGTGGCGAGACAACTCATGGTTCTTGTACCGTGACAATGTGCTCGCACAATCAGCGTTGTCAATTCATCAGTATTGTGCCTCCCTCACCAGAGCTGGCTCCTTGCGATTTTTTCTTGTTTCCGAAATTAAAACCAATGCTAAAAGGACGCCCTTTTTAGACTATTGATGACATTAAAACAAATGCGTCATAGACTTTAAAAGCCATTTCAAATAAGCTATCCAGGACTGCTTCGTGAAATTGAAACACCGCTGGGAAAAGGGTGTGAATAGGTCAGGAAAGTGCTTTTAAGGAGACAAAAACCAATAATGTATAAAATTAATAATAAAGTTCGGTTATTTTGTGAACGGACCTCGTACGATATCTGATTCAAATTTAGTACACATTATAAGGGTGCGAAAAACAATAAAAATCATCATGAAACACTTCTTTCTGCATCAGTGGCGTGACCCATTCTTTATTTTAAAATTTTCCCCGTGTATGGGAAACAACTGCTGTACTGAACTGTACTGAATGCTCTAAAAATGATCTTATCAATTTCTCTTAAGATTCAACTCTCTGTTCCAAAGAATAGAAACTTAAAAAACTAATTAACTGAATATTTTAAAACATTTTAACAACTGTATTTATATGAACTTTTTTCTGTTCTTTTAAGGAAATGATTTAATTATACAAGCCTGAAAGAATAAGGAAAATATTATCTTCCAGTTTCTGCCTCTGCATGGACCCATGTACCTATAGAAAAAAGATATACACTGTAAACAAAATTGGTGTAAGTGAAAGCAATAAAGGCTTGGAGTCAAATATATTGAATACATTTTCACTCAATATTGGGCATTTTGATCATTTTACTCATTTGTGATGATATTTAAACTAAAACTGACTACATTCACTCAAATATAGGTACTCCTTAAATAAATTTTTCACATAAACTCGTATTTGGTGTACTTGTACCTAAATCAGAGTAAATGTCCTCATTACTGAGTGAGTTTAAATGTATATTAATTTCGAGTGGCGCCGTGAAGGTGGCACCACATACATATTGCATCTGTAATCTCGACCACAGTTGATAGCGTGATCGCCAGGAGAACAGACCTTAGCCGGCGGCGGTGGGTCTCAGCTGACGGGTCTTAGTCAGGACAGGAGGAGACCCCACGAAGTGAATTAATTTCAGCACGGTATATCCTAATTAATCATTTATGAGTGATTTATTTTTACACTCATTTAGTTAATTAAAAACCAAGTCTGAGTAAAAAATGACTCAATAATAGTTAAATTTAAATCATATTAGAGAAAAAGTCAACTCTAAAATGGTTTTATATACTGAGAATAGAGTCAAAAGTCGTTCAATTGATAGTTAGCAGTGAGTCAAACTCACTCATTTCTGATTCAATAGTTTCACTCAGTTGTACACATACCAATAGAGTGAAAATTTTACTCAATCGGGTGTGGACAAAAATTGATACATTATTGAGTAAAATTCAGTGAAATTTGATTGAATTTTTTTACAGTGATTGTAACAATCGATTCGTCTCTTTAAAGGAAAAATAAATAAAATCATATGGACCTTTTCGGAATAGCAAATGAAACCTTCTGTTTTTACTCAAAATCCAGCAAACTGACAAGAGGCATTTGTTGTGTAGAATCGATTAAAAATTCATAAATTCAGTTATTTTCCTAAAAAGGTTCACAGACGAGGAAAATATTTTCAAGAAGAGATTGCACATCTCCCTGTACGCCACTGATGCAGGAAATGAAATGTTTGTGATGATTTTTATTTATTAAATTTCAAAGATAATACTTTAACACCCTAAGGAATAAGTGGTTGCTGTACGATCTCTGTTTTAAGCTATATTCGAAAAACATCAACAAAAGATTTGTTTTTTAATGGAGTTGAAAATAATTTTTAAACAATTTTTTTATGCGTTTACAAATTTAAATGCCTTTTTTTAAAACGGTTCACTAGAGATATTATCAAGGAATACCTTTTTTAAGCAGAAAAATTGGGGGGAAATATTTTTCCAACCCAAAATGAAATATACCATGGCATAAAAAAGTTTTGGCAGTTTGAATGCTTCCTAATGGTCGCTTGTGGCGCCCTGTAGAAGATACAACGAAATCGTCGATAAATTCAGATTTATCATCCCAAAAAAACCCCGTATATGGAGTTTCACGAAATTAGCTCGAAGTAGTCGAAAGATATTAAAGAAAATGTTATTTATTTTTTGACACCCTGTAGCTCTGTTATTACCAATTTTTGGACTAAGGCAGGTATTAGTTAAATCGCTTTATTTTTAGCCGTACTGGTGGAGCGTTGTACAGACCCTTTAGACACTCTGTGTATTCCCTAACAAATCTAAAATTGGATGGCTGAAACAATCTATTTTTAAAATATTGAATTATACAGGGTGTTTCATAATGATGTGCAGATATTGTAATGAGGTGTTTAGAAAGTAATTTTAGGGGGGGTGGGGTACTTCCTATATATTTTATTGATTTGAGCCCTCACTGAGAAAATATTCATTTCTCAAAATAGCCGAAAAAATTTACTTTTTTTTTTCACGAAAACGGTTAAACTTAGAATTTTGGTACACGTTAACAACTAGTTGAATGATATTTTTTGGTAGTCTTTTTTTTCTGGTTTATGTCTTTGAATGAAAGAAATTGGCACCCCTTGGATTTATTTCTCTCACAACTTTTTTCTACGTTAGCCAATTCCAACAAGAATCCAACAATAGCTTTTAATACTACATTTCATTTAGAAACTTTTTTGACTCTTCCCATTTTTTCGTATACTTAATGGTTTACGAGCAAAAAAATTAATTATTTTTCCTTGCCGATTGTACACATAATTAGTATAACAGTTACCAAACACGATCGTCATTTTTGACATGATTTTTGCAAAAAATATATTTTTATCAATAGGAAAAGCTAAGCAAATATGAACTACTCCTCTACTTTTTTTGATCCAACATTCCACGTGACAACTTCTACGAGTTCTAAAACTCAACAGGGTCGACTTAGTAATCGTCTTTCTATTTACTATCAAAACACTCGTGGACTTAATTCTAAAACCGCTGATTTATTTAATCGAGCTCCCATTTTAATGTAATAGCATTAACAGAAACATGGTTGGACTCTTCAGTTTTTAACAGTGAATTATTCTGTAATAACTATAACGTATATCGGGTGGATCGCAATTTTACTGAAACTAATAAAGTGCGAGGAAGTGGTGTTCTTGTGGCTGTAGATCAACATTTTAAATCATCATTAGTTGAAATTGATAAAAGTAATCTGAATTCAAATATTGATTTGGTGGTCATTAAAATATCATTTGATTTTTCGACTTTGTTTTTGTTTGTCATTTATATTCCACCACCAGTAACTTGAAGTTTACTAGAAAATTTGTTTGATTTTGTTATGTCATTGGAATGTATATATGGCATGAACGTCTGCTTGTTGGGGGACTTTAATATTACTGCTTACTCAGAATTTTTGGATTCTGGACTTCAAAATGTCTCGGTTAACTCTCTTTTGAATTTTTTAAATTGTGTCAATTGTGTTCAAAGCAACACAATAAGAAATGCGAATAACAGAATATTGGACTTAGTAATCCACAACTGCGAGTGTTGTGTAATAGAAAGAGCGTATGATACAATTACTACTGAAGTAGATCATCCAGCTCTGTTAACATATTTAAATTATTATCAATCTAAGAATTTCAAACGGGAATTCCGAACTAATCTTGAACGCAATTTTAACTATAGGAAAGCCAACTTTGTTGAGTTATACAATGCCTTACTGAATACAGACTGGTCTGTTTTAAATTATGAGAAGACTGTTGACACAATGTGTGATATCTTTTATAATAAAATATATGAAATATTCGATGCATTTGTGCCAAGGTATGGTAAATTTCAAAAAAGTAAATATCCTCCCTGGTTCTCGCGTGACATCATTAGTGCTATCAAACAAAAAGCTAATTTCTATAAAAAATTTAAAATAACTGGAAGTGCTATGCAGTTGGATAATTTTAAAAGGTTGAGAAATAAAATAAAATCCGATATAAAGGAGTCTTATAATTTATTCATAAAAAAAGTCGGAACGCGATATCAAAAGTGACCCAAAACAATTCTGGACATTTATAAAGAAAAAGAGGAATTTGTCAAACATACCTACTACTATGAATTATAATACTAACACAATCACGTCTCTACCTGAAATTGTAAATTCTTTTGCGGACTTTTTTATGCAGTCGTTTTCGCATGATACCTCAATAAATTTGATTTTTCAAAATTATGTTTGTTACGCGCCTACTATTAACATTCAGTCTTTCTCAGAACAAGAAGTAGTACGCGCTATGAAAAAGTTGAAACCCAAATTAACAGCTGGACCGGATCTTGTGCCCTCATTTTTAATTCGCAACTGTATGTTTGTTTTTAGCAAACCTCTACAAATGTTGTCTCTGTCTAAAATCCAAAACAATACCTAGTATTTGAAAAACATCTAAAGTTAGTCCTATATATAAAAATTTGACAGATCTGATGTTAATAATTATATAGACCAGAGTCAATTATATGTAATTTTTGCAAGGTATTCGAGTTTTTGCTTCATGATTCAATTTTTTCTTTAACAAAAAATCTAATCTACCGTATCAGCATGGTTTCTTCAAAGGTAGGTCTACGGCAACAAATCTCATGATTGATACGCAAAACTTTGTGAATTAATAGATAATGGCCATCAAACTGATGTTATATATCTTGATACTAAAGCATTCGACCGCTTAGATCTTTTGCTCAATAAGCTTGCACATTTTGGTCTCTCTAATAACTTAATTGCGCTGTTTAAAAGTCTTATCTTAATTGTCGTACTCAATATGTTGAGATTAGTGGCTTTAAATCAACTCGATATGTTGCAGTATCCGGCGTGCCACAAGGTTCCGTGTTACGTCCACTGCTATTCAATATTTTTATTAATGACATAGGCCATAAACTCAATGCAAAATTTTCGTTATACGCTGACGACGTAAAATTGTATAAAAGAGTCGAATGTACACAGGACTGTATTGAACTTCAAAAAAATCTGGAGGTGATTGGGGAATGGTGTATATCAAATGGGCTTCAATTAAACATTAAAAAATGCAATAGTATATCATTTACTAAAAAAAAAGACGCCAACTGCATGTCACTATTCACTGAATGGCAATCGTATTTCTAGAGTAGATATGTTTAGGGATCTAGGTGTCCTATTTGACACGAAACTATCTTTTTCTCATGACATAAATACTGTTATTTCTGAGGCATTAAAATTATTTGGTTTTATTGAACGATGTACACGTGATTTCTCAAATTGTCATGTAATTAAGATACTTTACACATCATATGTTAGATCTAAATTGGAATATGCGGCAGTTGTTTGGGCTCCGAGCTATGATGTCTACGATACCAAATTCGAGGGAATACAGCGAAAGTTTTTGAAATATTTGACATATAAAAGCGTTGGTTTTTATCCCGAGCAGGGTTTTCCACATGATGACTTGTTAAGGAGATTTAACTTTTCTTCATTAAAAAATCGCAGAGAATACTTTATGCTAATCACATTGTATAAGATAATTAACAATCTTATTGATTGTCCTGATATTTTATCAAGATTAAATTTGTATATACCCAGAACAATTCAAAGGCATTTTAATGTATTTTATTTAACTACACCGAGAACGAACGCTTTAAAATTATCTCCGTTATATTTAATGTGTGATGTATGCAACAGTCAATTAAATTTTAATATTTTTAGCAGTACCTACTCTGTCAGCCGTTTCCAGAGCATTGATTCATTGAAAACTCTGGCATTATCTTTCTTTCTTTTTTTATCATAATTTGTGTTATTCAACTTTTTTATTGCTATTTTCTTGTTTTGTTAACTTATGTAAGATGTGTTTGTGCTTTTTCTTGCATTTTCTTGTCATGCTTTGTAATTGGATATATACCTGTAAGGCAAGGACTTCTTAAATAAATAAATAAATAAATAAATAAATAAATAAATAAATAAATAAATAAATAAACTAAAAAATAAACTAATTTAAAAAAATTAAAGCTAATTTTTTCGGCCATTTTGAGATTTGAATATTTTCTCAGGGGTACTCAAATCGAAAAAATGTATTGGAAATACCCCCCTAAAAGTACTTTTTAAACGCCTCTTTAAAATATTTGCACACCATTATGAAACACCCTGTATATTGAATTATTGATTTAAATATTGAATAATTTTCAGTAATTTGTCTTAATAAAACATCATAAATCATCACAAAATAGTTCTGTTTTATGGTATCTCATCTTATGTAAATCATTTTGTGTCTTCCTTCCCGGAACAAGCCACCCTCCTACCTGTATGGCCTCTCTCCGGAATGCGTGCGCATGTGCGTCGTTACCGAGGAGCTCTGGGAGAAGCGCCTGTCACACACCGGACACCGAAACGGCTTTTCCCCGGAGTGGGTGCGCACGTGCGCCGTCAGGTTGGCCGCCTGCGAGAAGGACTTGTTGCAGTCGATGCAGCGGTAGGGCTTTTCGCCGCTGTGGGTGCGCAGGTGGGTCTTCAGAGTGCTGGGCCGGGCGTAGCTCTTCCCTGAAACAGGGGCACGATTACTGAAACGTTTCAGCTTCAGGTCTGATTTACTAAACTAAACTAAAAGGAAACGGACAACGTTGTATTTGACATTAGTAATTCAAAAAGTTTTTTACTTAAGTAGACTTGTTAATATCAAATATCTATTATTATTTTTATTTACACTATTCAACAGGCCACAGCCCAATAGGCAATACAATATTGATATAAACAAAAAAATTATACACGGACATAATTAAATATGACACACTAAGAAGTACAAACAAATGGGGTACAGTAATAACAGAGGAAAACAAAATTTTAAATACAGGTCAAAAAAGTCATGCAAAAAATAATAGAGAGTTCTATTTTATTTTAATATAAAGTAATTTTCTTAAGATGAGTTAAATTGCAGGAAAAAACGTGTGTAGAAGTAGAGATTTCGCAAGCTAATTGCAAATTCAGTCGTTTTATAAAATGCCTAAATGTTTTTAAAATGCCTAGGCAAATCGTAAAAATGATGTGTAAATATCGGAGATATTAAAGAGGGGAGAATACGCATATACCACTGCGCATAACTTTTTAGGTGGAAGGGCTTGGAGGCCGCCATTTTTACATCACAATGTCATTTTGATGGTGGATGTCCTATTATTAACTTGATATAGTGAAAGTTTAGAATTATTTGAGTGTTTTGTTAAGCAAAATGAGTTGTAGTGTAAATACTTGTGGGTACACATGTTCGCAAGTGACCCATTTTTAAGTACAACGTCAAGAGCGCCAGCGAGACGCTGCCCCGACGCACCAGGGTTCCCGGAAGACGACCCCGGCAGACTGGCGCCAAGGATCAGGTACTTCTGCGAAACACTCCGCACCACGAGGACGGACTCTCCAAAGAACACTCGCCCCTTCAACACGTCTTTTCCGCAAACTTAGTTTTTAGTAAAATACTTTATTATTACCGTTGGGAGAGCGTTTTATTCTTGCTGTACAGCGAAAGCAACCCTCATACTTGTAAAAACATCAAGCGTTTTAAGCCCACAGGAGTTACATTTCACAGGAATTTTTATAATATTAATTTACAAAATTATACGAAATTTGTGTTTTCTTCATTTATTTTGTAGATTTCCACGAGATGAGAAAAACGCAGTGGCTACAAGCTATAGGTGAAAAACAATGTAGCTGTGATACAGTTAAATATAAATTCGTCTGTTCTCAGTATTTTAAAAAATCAGATATAGGAAGAACGCCAGACAAAGTGTATCTAAGACCTAATGCCGTTCCATGTCTGTCTATTGGTGAAATTGCAGAAGTCTCCATTCCTGCTGATGAGAATATGACACTATAGTAGGATCGTATTCGATGCAAAAAGTTGTCGGTCTTTTATCAAAGGAAAACCGTGTCATTATTTTTAGGAGGCGTAAGATGAACCATTTCAAATTTAAAATGAAATTCAATGTTAAATCTGAAATACCGCTGCATACGCACTGTGTTCTGGTAGTAGCTGTAGTCGCCCAGGTGCATCGAGTGTACGAAGTGGTCGGTTATACGTTAAATACTAACCTGGCGAGCTTGATCGTAAAACAGAGAGCGCCTCCAAAAAACAAGTAAACAACAGTGGCGCGTACAGAGGTAAAATGTAGTACATATGTGGAAATTAAAAAACAAACTGGATTTATAATAAATTACATTTAAAATAAATAGTTTATGAGAATAAAGGAATTTTTGAAGAAAAAGGGTGCCAGGCGTGAACTGATCTCCTCGTCCCTTCATAATGTATAAAGAAATTATTCAATTTCTAAAACCCTTAAAAGCGGACTGCATTGGATCCCTTGACAGGCAATGATTTTATTACTTTGCATCGAATATGATTCTACTATAGTTGCTTCATCATCACGTGAGCTACCTGTTTCTTTGCTAGAACAATTTGCAGAGGATCGGTCTCATGCAAGGACAAGGAAGAAAAAAAGAAAGCAAGAGAATGAGGTTTGTTTTCAAATTCCATAAAATTACACTTTCTCGAAGTTATCATAAGTAAAACATCGTAAAACTAAAGTTGCTATTAAGTATTGCCTAGTAAATTTTACTTTAATGCACAACTTTTAAAATTCCACAAATATCAACTACCTACTTAATTATTTAAGTTACATACTCAAAATTTTTAATTTGATTATCACAGTTTTTAATTGGGTTTATTTGTTTTTAGGTGGATTACACATTCCCTCATTCCCCGTGGTAAAAATTTGCTCTGCAAGTCAACAGTGCATCAGACACGTTATGGAAATAACAGGAAGGACAATACCATCGGAAAAACATTTTTTTACAACATTTGTTTTGGCTGTGGCTCAGAAATTCTATTTTTCGGACCTAGTGAATCATTTTATCACCTTCACCTATGCGGAAGAGAACCATAAATTTTTACTTATTAAAATTAATATTATCACCTGCTACAGCCGCAGATTTTACAATCTTTCAAAATCCTACTCTGAAAAGATTCATGGTGCAAACGTAAGACATCAAGTAACTAAAATACTAAAGCTATTTATGTATTTATAGGTTTTAGGTTAAGTATTAAAAACCTGTTTCTATTATATAATACTATATTATACGTGTTTCTATTATGTAATTATATATTTACATATTTTTTTTAAATTGCGTTTTATTCTTATTGTTAATAATTTATTGCTGTAGTTATGAAATCGAATACTTTGAAAATGATGCAGATGATATCGATTTTTAAAATTTGGCGCCAGAAATTGACATTATTGAGGTAAAAATGGCGGCCTCCTGGACTGCTATACTCGCGCAGATCCTATGTGTCCTTCTCTAATATCTCTGGTAAATACATTTTTTACAATTTGACTGAAAACTTTACGCGTTTTTATAAAACATGGGATAGCTATATGACTTATTATAAATGCATCATAATTTCCATGTTCTTTAGAATATGATTGACTTTCTCCAGTCGTTTTCGAAACGACTAAAAATTGGGCATTGGGCATTTCATGAAATATTAATATATTATTCGTACAATATTGCATACAAATAAGAACTATTTTTTAATTCTATACAAGGTGTTTCAGTTCGAGTGAATCAAACTTTTAACCACAAATAGAACTCGATAAATAATTCAGAATTTCCTTATAAAGCAAGGCTCTAAGTCCGTTTTTACTGTACAGGGCCGTATTGGTCGGATGTTAAAATCATATTATTTAAGAAATCTTTGGTATACTTATAACAAATTTATTCAAATTTGGTGTGGTGTTAACATTTGCACACGTGTATAATTTATTGTAAAATTTATAAATTTTTGTGGGTCAGTGGCGTAGGAATGGTTAGTAAAGCGGGATTTCTTTACCCCAACTTCTACGCTAATGACCTAATAATCATTTGGGATTCATTTTTAGATTCCGTTATATCTGTTTGAAACAAACGGACCGTTGAATGAGCAAAGATACCTGTAATTGCTTCACAATGGCACAAATGAAATTTTAGAGGAGGTGCCATTGAATATGCTGTCCACCGCACTGTAGCGTAACAAAAAAATGAGCTCAGAGGGGAAATTCACCACATTACGAATGCAATAAATAATACACAAGAGTGAGAGATATTTTTAATTTACCAGTCGTTTCGACGATTTAAAAACATCTTATTTAATATTGTTTCGAATTCTAAGTTAATGCGTGACATTATAATAATATTAATTTAAAATTTATTTCCTATCCTTAAGAAACTAAATTTCTTATCAGAAGAAGGGTGTCCCATAAAACTGAAATTTTCGGTAAAACATATACTATACCGATTTTCAACAAGTATACCTTTTTTATGTAGAATTGTCCACGAAATCTAAAAATGAATCCCAAATGATTAGGTCATTGGCGTAGAACTTGGGGTAAAAAAATCCCATTTTACTACCCATTCCTACGCCACTGATCTACAAAAATTTGTAAATTTTACAGTAAATTATGCACATGTATAAATGTTAAAATCACACCAAATTTAAATCAATTTGTTATAAACATACCAAAGATGTCGTAAATAATATGATTTTAACAACCGACCAATACGGCCCTGTACAGTGAATACGGTGAGACTTAGACCCTTGCTTTATAAGACAATTCTGAATTATTTATCGAGTTCTATTTGTGGTTAAAATTTGATTCACTTGAACTGAAATACTGTTATATTTGATTTTTTTAACAATAATTGTTCAGTTCTAAATCTATAAAGCTTAAAATATGTGTTTGGTATGTTACTTATTTGAAGAAGCTCCGTTCTGGGTCTTCTAACACCTTGTAGCCCAAGTTTTTGAAGTGAAAATAGTAAAAAAATACTGTTAATTTAGGTTTGTTTACATAATATACCGCGTACAAACTCATAACATGAAGTGGAAAACTAATGTAGAAACTAGAAAATTAATAATCCGCATCTGCCTTACAATTCGCCTAACTCGAGAGCAGTCTCATTATAATACGACTGAATATGTTCAGTTTATTCTAGGCGCAATGAAAAAATAATGGCTATTGCGTTCATCTTACAATAAGACTTATTCGGCGTTTTGTAAAAGTTTTCAGTCAAATTGTAAAAAAGTTGTATTTATACATCATTTTACAATTTGCCTAGTAATTTATAAAACTCTAGGTATTTTATAAAAAGACTGAATTTGCAATTAGCCTGCGACAGACACATTATTATAAACATTGCGTATATTATTATGTAGCGAAGAATACTTTGTAATATTTGTTCACATCGTGAATAAGTAAAACAAATCCAGTTGTGTAAATTAAGCTTACTTATTTGATATTAGTATTTGGTTCAGCCGATTTGATAATGGAGTAATTTAAACACAAATTTTAAACGTCTATTAATAAGTTCAAAACGACCTAGTAGAACTGACAGAAAAGCCAATAGGAGGGTATTCACCATCAATTCAAAAAGAAGCAAATTAAAAAAAAAACATTTGACGGGGTCCTGTTGAGTATAGTTAAGTAAAAAACTAAAAAAATTTCTAAGCAGATATGAAAAATGAATGAGCAGGACTTCAGTAGCATATCATTAAAAACTAGTTTTTCTTCTTAAAATTTCTGAGGATTCTAAAACTGGAATATTGCCATTAAGGCATTGGCGTGCCAATATATTTTTTTAACGAAATAGTAAAACGCATCCATAGTAAGCACGCCACTGCTATATCTATTAAAGTAAAAATCGGCACGTTTGTAGAAAGCAATTCAGCAAATATCGCCACGCAAAGAAATATTCTTTTATTCCTCCAAAAATACTCACCACATATTCGGCATACGTTGGGTTTTTGACTCTCTTCCTCCAACAAGCTTATGCTGTGCCTTCTCCTCGGTGACGAAAAGCACATGGGTACGGGTTTGTAGGTAGTGGTGGTTAAAACTGGCGTTTCTTGTGGCGGCCTAAAATCGGCCGTGAACGAATAAGTTGCTCCTCCATATGAAGGACTTAACAGACCCTGGCTCTGGTAACTCTGTGTGTTTGGTTGAGAGGCGCTATTCCACTGTACCTTCATAAAAAATATTAACTAAAGTAAAACATACTTTTTTAACTTAAATTTATCATTTTGCATATTTTATAATATTTGGTGTTAAATTTTGTTCGAAAGTGGTCAAAAGTAAAACATCTGTTGCGAAAATGTAAAATACAAGTTATGTACAGGATGGTCCATTTTCGAAGGGAATTCAGGATTCAGGGTATCAGAAACTATGCTGATAAATTTGACACTACGTGCTCGATTTTCATGGCAAACTCAACTGTCAAATCAGAAGTTTGCTATCTTCATTTGTTTCTAAGTTACAGGGCGTTTCTCATTTTTTAACATGTCTGTATCTCAGCTGTTAAATAAATTAAAGTTACAGTGAGAGCTACTCAAGACTAATTCCTTAGCGTAGAATTGAATGCCGTATTAGATTTTTAGTAGATCCTAAGATTCCGGAGTGATGGCCCAAAGTTACTATATTTTTTTAATGGAAATCGTAGCTGGGCATGGCCAAAAAAAAGGACACCATGTAACTCAGAATAAATGAAGATAGCAAATTTATGATTTAACAATAGAGTTTATCATGAAAATCGAGCTCTAGAAAGTGGTTTCAGATTTATCATATCTTTAGTAGTTTCTGAAATAATAATATTTCAGGATGTGTTTCTTTCAATTATTCTAAGAAGAATGTCCTAAACGGTTTACTCCCTAGAAAATTCATAAATTCAGTGTTTTTTTTTAACTTTTGATGGTACTTAATACTATTTAAGGCCACATGCCACATTTATAACAAAAAATTCCCATAATATTTTTTCTATTGCACGAGAGGTTTTATAGTTATTGTTGATTTATTCAAATGTGTAGTAAAATTATTTTAGATGAGAAGCAATAAATAAAAAGCTTGATTCGAATTTCCGAAATAAGCTGTCGATATTCTGGGGTACATACTCAGTATCTCCAATTAACATATTATACAGGGTGTAACCTTGAGTGGAAGTCATATTTATACAGAGGCTTCCTTTGACCTTCAGAAACACGTACCAATAGTTCATTTTTTCAAATTCCGTCGTAAAAACTTATTTTTTTAACCTTTTTTAGTAATTTTCGTACCCCACCGCTGGAGAAGTTAGTGTAACCTCAAATAACGGCGCGCTTAATCGTAGCGCATGTACAATTCCACACTATTCGCCGCGAGTTACTTTTCTTGAGTGGGTGTTCGCCACACAAACAATACCTTACAAGTAACCCAGCAAAAAACTCAAGCAGTAATCAATAATGACAAATGAAATACAAAAAAATAATGTTGATGACTTCCAGTGATAAAAACATTCAAATTCACAGTTATATATAGTCCCCAGATGTGGAACAACAACTGACACACTTCGCTTCGTCATGATTTACCAGCACTATCTCCCTTCACATGCATTATAGGTTTCCTACAATTCATGTGTTTGTAATACATGATTACAGTGGCGGCGCACACAAATATTAAAGTGCATTTCAAAAAAATAATTATAACTCGACTATTTATTAAATTTAAAAAATATATATTTCAGATTCGTATTCAGGGGAATACGTATTATATTCCTAAAAACCTGACCCCCACTTAAAGTTGAACCCTGTATATAACTGCAATGACTCCTTGACTAAATTAAACCACTAAACTAAGTTTCATCAATCTGTGTCAAACATATTCACATATTTACATAGATTGTATTACATAGAGATATTTACATAAATGTAACATTATTCAAAAACTTTTACACCTTAACTAAGCCGTTTAATATATGTACTCGTATGTAGGCTCATAGAAAGCACCTCCTGAAATATTTTTACGTACCTACCTAAGTTAGGCTCTGTACGTGTAAAAATAAAAAAATACATATTTTTGACTGAAAATTGTACAAAATTAATTTTATATGTATTTACTTTTAAACGTATTTACTTAATACGTTGCCTGTAAAATTACTTTATCATCTCGAATTCTATTTCTACAAGATGCGTTCCAAAGTAAACAGGACTTTTTAAAAAATAGTAGAACAAAAAGTCTTTTTTGGTTAAATCGATTTATTTTATTCAAAATAGTCCATTTCCTACTCAATACAGCGATTTAAATGCTCGAAAAGCATATGGAATAAGCATTTTATATCGTCGGCCGGGATGTCCTTCAAGATGTCGCAAGTCCACAAAACGCTTTCCTTTCATCGGTAAATGCACCTTTCCGAAAATGTAAAAGGCGCACAGTGCCAAATTAGGCAAATACGGGGAATGGTTGACAGTTAAAATGCGATTTTTACTCAAAAAATCGGTCACCAGCCGAAAACACCAGCTTCCTTCTGCGCGATATTCTGGCCGAATACCTACGACAAATACGATTCATCAAACGCTTCAGAACGCCAAGATAGAATTGTGCATTAACGGTTTGTCCCTGTGGAATGAACTCTTTGTAGAAATGGTCTTGAAATCGTAAAAACAAATCAACATTGTCTTCACTTTTGACTTCTCCAAAGGATATTTTTTTAATTTTGACTCATCTGACGCCTTCCACTCAGCATTTTGATGCTTGGTTTGTAGATCATACTGAAAACACCACGTTTCATTACTAGTCACAATGTTATAAAGGAAGTTTTGCTCCTTTTTGTTCTTCTTGTTGACCTCCGTCTTGATTGTTGAATTCTGAGCAATTTTTGGTCGTCAGTCAACTTGTGCGAAACAAACCGTGCACACACTTTTCGGTAGCCCAAATGTTCAGAAATTGATGTTTTTGAGATGTTCAATTCTGATTCTATGAATTTCAATGTAGATTTTGGCAGATATTCGATGAATTCATGCACAGTTTTGATGGAATTTGTGGTGGTCACGGATTTCGATTAGCCAACATGTTGCTTATTATTTGTCCTCACGATCGTTTTTAAACCGCCACTCATGAACTCTGCTACTGAATAAAAAATCATCACCATAAACTTGGTCCAAATTTTACCTAGTTTAAACAAAACTTAATATTAGCTCTTTGTTCTATGCTCATTTTTGTACGGATAACACAAACATACTGTCACTTCAGATACAATAACTCCTCTTCTATTCGTCCAAAAGTCATGAAATTTTGTTAGTACATCAGTGAAGGATCTACCTTTCCGGTGCATCTAATTGCCAATAGATGGCCTTTGAAACGCAATTTGTATTTAATTAAAAATGAGACCTAGTAACACATTCATGCTATTCCGAATTGCTGTTGTTACATTGTAAAATGTTCACTTTATTTTAATTGTTTTAATATTTTTAAGAATGTAGAAAAGATGATCCGTTAAAATTAAACTAATTTATAAATAGGTTCATGTGAATTTAGTTTGTTCGGTATCTTAATTAAGAAAATATTATTTTAATTGGATAATTTCAGCGTAAGGCAAAATAATGTCACTTCATTGATCAAGTCATGACTAAAAACTTAACTTTCTCATATATGGGTAGAAAATTATATTTCGAACAGAATTGTAAACCAGTAATAAAATAAATTCCTTGACAAGCATAATAAAGATAAAGTAAATCCAATATAAAAAGTATAAGCAATCCACATATGTTACTTATATGATTTCCTAGAGTTAAAAATAACTCTAGTGGTGATCTGCAAACTCGAGACTTTTACTTAAATCGAGAAAAATGAAGGTAAAACTCTTTGCTCACAGAAAATAGTAAAACCAAATTTGAAAATATTATCACGAAATAATAACATATATTTTTCCTTTTTCTATAAATTATTATGGATTTAGTATGAATTGACAATACAAATTTTAATTGCCTCAAGATCTCAAAACAACTTTATTAGTTTTTGGCAGGATGCATAATCAGTACAGTATACAGGGTGTCCGCAAATTTCACCGACAACGTTTGACTGCATATTCACGACGATAAATAAATACGATCTACAAAAAAAAAAAGTTAAATAAAATGTTGATTTTTGAGTTACACGCCTTCAAAGTTATCAAAAATAAAATTAATTTAATTAAGAACTTCATAACCCTTTTACCGATCGCGTTAAAATTTGGCACATTTATTTAGACTATTATGGCATATATATCTTAGAGCCTTAGTCGAATCGATATAATGGGTGATAATTTTCTCCGATTACCTCTCCCTTTCAGCAGTCCACACTTTTACAGTGGTCGTATTTTTTCAAACGGGTAGCAACATTGAAAAGGTCGTTTTATTTAAAAAAAAGCATTGTCTCTTGAGGTTATCGCCTACTGAAAGCCATTCTTAAGAAAAATTGCATTATTTGCAGGTCTGTATGTTTCGGTTTGTGTAGCAATGTCACGAATTTAATACTTTAAGTTGAGTAGGCGATGAAAACAAGATGTTGATTGCTGTGGCTATCAGGTAATGTCATTATTGTCGTGTTTGTTTAGGATTCTCATCACTCCACACATGCAAATTATGAAAATATATAACTCGGTTCCTTGTAAAACAAGATTCGTCAGTATAAAATAATTTTTGAAGCAAATTATTATCTTCTGCGAAGCCATTCACCAACCAGTGGCAAAACTGTAAACGTGCGTTAGGATCTAAATTTTCAAGTTCTTGAACCG
Organism: Anoplophora glabripennis; assembly: GCF_000390285.2. Lineage (NCBI taxonomy): Eukaryota > Metazoa > Arthropoda > Insecta > Coleoptera > Cerambycidae > Anoplophora > Anoplophora glabripennis. Next base: position 31,172 of record NW_019416794.1, read on the forward strand.
GAGTTAAATGAAATACACGAAGAAGTTGCTTTTTTTAAGTTTTGTGACCATTCGTTTTACATCATTTAATTATCTAGATACACTGCGGACACTTCATAATTTGCATGTGTGGAGTGATGAGAATCCTAAAGAAAAGTGACAATAATGACCGACATTACCTGATAACCACAGCAATCAACATCTTGTTTTCATCGCCTACTGAACTCAAAGTTTTAGACTCAAAAACCAAAATGTTTTTATTTAACTTTTTTTTCGTAGACCGTATTTATTTGTCGTCGTGAATATGTAGTCAAACGTTATCGGTGAAATTTGTGGACACCCAATATTTGGTAGACATTCATTAGGTATGATGGAGAATGTAGATGTATTTTTTATCACAAGTAAATTGATATGCTGAAAAGTTCTCTGGTTGACAAGTTCCTCAAACTAATTCGCTGCAATTGACTGAAAGTTGTGAGAAAAATATACCTTTTAGCTCGTACTAGAGAAAACAGTATGTAAAGAATGTAGATGTGGAGGAAGCTGTTTCAAATACTACCGAAGAAACTTCACACACAAGTGTAAGAAGAATTGCAGTTGAAGTACATTATTTCAATGTGAAGTCTATAGAACATTAAAAGAACAACAATTATGGCCCTATCACCTAATAGGAGTTCACGAAACTTTACCTAATAACACTTTAGACAATATTTTTGAAACTGGTTGGCAATACTAGGGCTATATTTACTAACAGGTTATATTTTACGAAAAATAAGATAGTAAATGTCATCAATCGTGAATAATAATAATAATAATAAATAATAATATCTCTACTCCTCATTCTAATTACGAGAATTAGCCCAGAAGTCGGAGACTTGTGAGAAAGAGGAGGCGGCATATTATTATTACGCAGGCCGCATTTGCGCCCAGGAACGACTTATGTTGGTAGGCCCTAACCACCATTGAGTGCAGGAATGAGGGAAACCTGGAAAACCTCATTAATTAGGGGGGTGGTCAAATGCCAACCGGTGTCAATCTCTCACATTGACCCAAGCCAACATTTTTCCACCCTACCAGACCTGCACAGAGGGCGCCAATTCTCCGTACAAGTATAGATAATCTACGGTCTACCGGCCGCGAGATTCGAAACCCGGGCAGTTCGACACATCGATTTAAGTACTGACGCCTTAAACCGTGCGGCTATCGACCGAATGGAATGACGATAATTCAAGGACAACAATTGTTACTACTCCCAACATAAATTTGTTATTAATATATAATCTGGAATTTTCGATGACATTTATTAGGACCTGTTGAGTCTAAATAAAGTTCGGCAGTCAAATTTCTTAAAATATACTTTGCCAGATCTGTAGAAGATCTGAATGTTAGAAGAGACTTCAAATTATGCGGCAGGTCCTTAATAATCAGTTTTCTGAGCGATGGATTGGACGTGTGCAAGATACAGCTGTAAATTGGCCTGACAGTTCATCCGACCTGAATATTTTAGATTTTTATTTTTGGGAGTTCACTAAAGCTAAAGTTGATTCTACGTCACTAGGAACTATAAGCGTGAATTATGGACCTGTCAAAACTGTTTTATTTTGGGATACGACAAATAATTCGTCGGCGTATACATAGAACTTGATCAGAAATTTCAGTATTTACTACAACATTTTACTGCCTTTTGTTTTGTTTAGTACCTACTTTATTTACTTCCTGTATTCAATTTTTAAACTTTGCCGTAAAATAACTGATTCTCAGAATAACACAATTTTTAAGAATTTGAGAAAACTGAAATTGCTAATTACTCGATTCTTAATTAATTCCCATGATTTGCTGAATACTATTATTTTTATTATTTGTTAAACTCTCACATCTCCTTTTCACTTTGTATAGCGGTTACTCTGCGATATATTGTCCCAACCTATTCAAAATAAATAACTTGCAGCATCTAGATGACTGGAATACTAAAATATATCTTCTATTACCTGCGGACAAGAAAGATCCGTAGTAGAATATCCACAACCATTATTGGGATGGTAACCGTGCATGGTCATATTCATGGAGACATTCACTGACATACTGGGGAACATCGGGGGCTGTTGGGTGAAAGTCTGGTCGCAAAAACCACCAGAATATCCTCCTGGAGAGAGGAGCATTTGTGGGTGGTAGTGTTGTGCTTCAAATTTGTCAGTAGGACTCTGTCCAGGATGGACCACGGCGTGTTTCAAGGACAATAGCACGTCCGCTACATCTGCTGGTTGTTTGGTTGTTTCGCGAAACGTTACAGGCATTTGGTTTGGAACTGACAACTCTGTTCTGCAAAAAAAAAGCATATTGCATAAAAATTATTAAAGTATTCGGAATGATCATAGCCATTTTTTTCAGATTGATTTTTCGAGATATTTGAAAGATTCAGTTTAGAAAATCAAGTTATTTTACGTAATTAAACAAGTTTTTGAAAGAAATAAGAATTTGTTTCTAAAAATTCTTTATTATTCTTTATTTATTCTTTATTTATTTCTTTTAAAATCTACATAATTCCTGCTTCAGAAGCATTTGAAACTTTTAAAAGTGTTTTTAACTATGGTGTTACAAAAAATCAAATCAAGCCATTAACTATAGATTTGGGGGCAAACAGAAGGATTTTCTTTAGGCTACTTTTTCAAATGGTCGCCCATTTTTCCAGATCCAAAGTCTCAAAGTTATAATTTAAAGAGTTTTTTAACAACTTCGTTGAGTTTTGAGATAAGATTTTTCGCATAGATTTTACCGTCGTGCTGCCACTCACTTTATGTTATTTTAGTTAGAAAAATTGAAGTGAACGAAAAAAAGGCATTGAAGTAGACATTGACCACTTAGCTGTTTCCTATACCAGCCTATATTATTAATTAATATAATTTAGTTAAACATTTTCTTAAAATGCTCCGTCTCATTGTAGAAATTAAATAAATTTAAAATCAAGATCTTAAATAAGCACATTTCCCTATTAGAAAATGAGATACATAAGTCAGTACAAAAGATGTATATAAAAAAAAAAGAAAATTATCTTATTATTTGAAGTTATTTACTTGTTAGTTTTAGTTTTTCTCCTTTTTTATTAGCAATGATAAAATTAAAAATAATTGAAATATATCCTTGCGCCAAACTTAATATTCTTTTAATGATATTATTTTCCATCTCTTTTCCGAAATTTAAGTGGAACCCCATTGAATTATATGACTGTTTTCTCAAACTTGATCGCAAATTTTTTATTTCTCAATTCCTCATATTTTAATGTAATATTTGTGCTCGTCTATTCTAATTTTTGAAATCGAGAGGATTCTCCAATATAGTGTTTATTGCATTCGCAAGGTATAATATAAATGCAATTTTTTTAATTTTAAATCATTATCTGTGCGACTTTGACAACAAAGAGCCTAAAATATTAGTTGTCTGAAACACTGTTCTAATGTCAAATTTGTCACCTATTTATTATTCTTAATTTTTCCACTAGTACAGGAATATATGGAGTTGTTATTGTGGAAACAAATTACATCCACGACTGTCAAAAATAATGAAAAAGTCATTAGAGGCTCAGAAGACGAAAATAGTTAGATTTTCAAAGCTTTAACAAAATTTTAAAGTTCGATATACAGGGTGTGCTATCAATCACCCCGAATAGCTTTGCAGGATGACCTCAAATCGAAAATCTTACGATAATGACCCTTGTTCTAACCCAGAGGTCAAACTTAGGGGTCATTTGGGAGTCAATTTCAGAATTTTAAATAGAAACCTCATTTGTTTTATCGATAAATGGAAAGAGTAGAAAATTTTACGTTCATATTTGATCTCTAGGGGACCTGTGAAGATCAAATCAGCTTCTGGATTTTGGATCTGACTGAAGGGTAACTCAACAGTACTAGGTTACAGCACTTAGGCCCCATTGGGCCACTTGTGCTTCCTTTGTACGAGAGATCAGCTCTCCTTAGCCGTCAACCAACCTATTAAAGAGAAAAAGGTGATGACGTTGCTCAGGGGGGTATGTCTAATGTAGGCCGTAGAAGGCCATCGTTCTCCTAACACGGATTCTCTTATTGACGAGACAACAGTGCATTCATAGAATACATGGCAAACTGTCTCGTCTTCCTGTTCACTACTTCTACAAAGGGGTGTTTGGCACTTCCTCATATTATGGAGATGTTTCCTTAACCAGCAGTGTCCGGTATGAATGGCCATCGCCAAGCGAAGGCTTACCCTGGATATAGCCAGGTACTTTTTGACTGTGTCTTCGCAAGAGTATCTCTAGCACTCCTTAGCAAATCGACAGCTGTTTGTTTCATCCCACCATGTTCTAAACTGTCTGTGGATGTCTTTCCTAATCAAATCAAATCAAATTCAAAAAACGCTGATAACGAAAGCACACTGGATTGATCAGGTCCAAAGATACTATGACCTGATGCCCTCCTAGCTAACTTATCAGCTTCTTTACTGCCATTGCACCGACTGTGTCCTCAACTTGTAACTGAAGCCACCACCAGCGGTTGAGGGCAGTCCCATATTGATCTGGACATTATCTTCCGATTACGCAAGGTCGGGAATGATTGCCAGCTGTCTGTAGAGATTCCAATAGTTTTCTTCGTTTTCTGCCCGCAGGCAATTTTTTAGCAGATATGGTTATATCCGCAAGTTCCGCTTGCGTTACCGCGACACGCCTATCCACAGCCACTAATATTGGATGTATACGGATCTAAAGTAGATACCACATCCTACACCTTCTTTCCTTTTTGATCCATCTGTGAATATGTTATTTACACCCTTACTGACGGTCTCCTCCTCATTGTTGATGAGTAGTGTGTAGGGTTTGTCAAACGCAATCTGAGAAATGCTGGCAGTCTACCTGTAAAAGGAGGTCTTCCTGATGGTCTCATTCCACAGGCGGCACCTGACTTCTTCGCATCCTACATATGGTTTAACATCAACGTTCTTGAAGCGAAGCATAGTTGTCAAAGCCAATTCCGTTAGATAAATATCTAAGGGTGGCAGACGTAGCATCACCGCCATCGCTAACGTTGGTGTTGTATGCATAGCTCCTGTTGCGCTCGAGCAAGCAAATTTTTGCACCTGGCTAAGCTTCTGTTTAGCTGCTATCTGTTGGGCTTTTGGCCACCAGACAACAACTCCGTAGGTCAACGTTGGTCTCACTATGGCAGTGTATATCCACATAATTACCCTTGATTTCATTCCCCAGGTTTTACCAACGGCCCACTATGTATATTTTTTTTTTGTTTGTACAAAAATCAAATATCTTGACTCAGAGAGTAGATAAAAATATGAGCCTGATTGCAAATGAAAGCTGAATGGATGTAGAATATGGAAAAAATATAACTGAGACGATTTTTTTTCTATATGACCTTCGAATGACTAGGCAAAGTCTATGCAACCCAAAAATTTTATGGATTTTTCTAATTATATCGGTCCTAATTCTCTTAAAATTAAATTAAATTAAAATTCCAAATCTGGCGTCAAAAATTTTCTATTATTTTTCTAACGCTAGCAAAGTCTCTCCAAAGTCGGTATTATTTTCAAACTGCTTTTTGACACTGTTAAGCAAGAAAATTATTCACAAATTAAAGATTAATTATCAACCTGGGTTTCTGTTTTTTATTTTACAAATAAATGTCAAATAAACACACTGTAGAAGGTAAGCAGTGACTTAATAGATAATTTTTTTTTATTAACGACGAAATAAATTCAAAATTGATAGATACAATCTATACAATTGATGGGTATAACCACTCTGCTTAAAATAAATAAGTGAATCTTTAAGGTAGCTTTCTACCTTGAAAAACCATTTTTATTTTAACACTTACGCTAATTTGGGTTGGATTATTCCTTGTACTTTAAAAAAAGATGTTTTTCCCAAATTTTGAGCTATTTGAATACAAGTGTACTCAAGTTATAAGAGATAATGTTCTTTTTATTAACAAAATAGAATTTTCGATAAATTATTTTCATTATTACATATTCTACTTGAAACATTTTGTCACTATTTGGCCTAAAAACGGCTATTTTTCACATGAAAACTATTTACAAATTGTTTTAAAGATCAAAAATAAAAAATCCGAAAAAACAATGTTTTTATATGTCATTCGTAGAATATATATATTTGGGTAGAGAGCTATCTTCAGCAAGAAAAAAAGCAGATTAATATCCCGTTCATTAATTTTATTTCACAAAATACACATGTGCCTGTAAAGATATGATTTTTGATGAAGTGTTTATAAGGGACATTAATTGATTAAAATAATATAAAATTGTATATTGACATGCGATAAAGCGAGCTGTATACCTTTCGGATCCCAAGATATCATTGATATTGATTAAAAATCGTCTGAAATTTTATCAATTAAAAAAGGCACAGTTGATATTAAATCATACATTGAAACTGTCGAAACTACAGAAATAAAAGAAGATAGCGAAGAATTTGACAGAGACAGTGATTCATCGGACACATCAGTTATTTAAATTATAGTAATTAATTATTTTTTTATCAATTTTGAATTTTTTTTCGTCGTTAATAAAAAAAATATCTATCAGTCACTGCTTACCTTCTATAGTGTGTTTATTTGATATTTATTTGTAAAATAAAAAACAGAAATCCAGCTTAATTATTAATCTTTAATTTGTGAATAATTTTCTTGCTTAACAGTGTCAAAAAGCAGTTTAAAAATAATACCGACTTTGGAGGGACTTTGCTAGCGTTAGAAAAATAGATTTGGAATTGCCGTGCCAAATTGTGCAAAATCGTGTGCATTGCAATAAATTTTAAGAGAATTAGGACCGATATAATTAGAAAAATCCAAAAAATTTTTGGATTGTATAAACTTTGCCTAGTCATCCGAAGGTCATATAAAAAAAATCGTCTCAGTCATATTTTTCCCATATTCTACATCCATTCAGCTTCCATTTGCAACCAGGCTCATATTTTTATCTACTCTCTGAGTCAAGATATTTGATTTTTGTACAAACAAAAAAAAATGATACATAGTGCGGCCCTGCGACACTGTTCATAGGAAATATACGCCATTTTTATTCTTCCCTTCAGATGAAGATTCCATGTGAGTTTTGCATCTAGTGTGACTCCAAGATAACGAGCGTTCAAATAAAAACGTGGTCGAAGTTGGCTCTAACACATTGGACGTAGGGAGTAGCTTATAGCGACCAACTTAACCTCATTTCTCAACGAGCTGTATAGCAGCTGTCAGTTTCAATAACGTTAATGACTATATAACTTTATTTTAAAGAATAATCGTGATAACAATAACAAACAATTAAAGGAGCTGCGGAAAGTGTCCCCCTCCTTGTTATAACAATAAATTAAAGCAGCTGCTGAAAGTGTCCCCCTCCTTGTTCCAAGCACTTTTCACACCTGTTCCTCAAAGAATTAAAGACATTTTCTAAGATGCTCGGGGTATTGTTAATTTCACGAATCTTGTCTATAAGTCGAGCCTGCAGATGGTTTAAATCAGGAATAGGCAGTTCAAAAATAGTGTTTTTAAGGTAAGGCCACAAAAAGAAATCACACGGCGTAATATCACATGACCTCGGTGGAAATTCATGTTCAGCATTGAGACTTATTAGTCGATTTTGGAAAACTTCCCTCAACATATTCATCGTCTCGCCTGCCGTATGTGCCCTTGCGCCATCTTGTTGAAAGTAAAAGTTTGTAATTTCGTTTTCTTCCAGCTGGTTAACAAAAGGAGCGATAATTTCTTCTCTATACCTTTGCGCAGTAAGAGTACCATTAAAAAAAATAGGTCCATAAATCCTCCTTCGATTGAGAGCACACCAAACTCCAATTTTTTGAGCGTGTAGAGGGCCCTCGACAAAAAAGTTATCTGGTTTTTCAGAAGACCACATTCTCATATTCTGTGAGTTTACGTAACCACTTAAATGAAACCAGGCTTCATCAGAAAAAAAGGTGATATTATGAAGTTCACCGTAGTTGTTTAAAAACCATTCACAAAATACAGCCCGTCGCGGAAAATCAACTTCATGAAGTTCTTGCTGACAAGTTAAACGACAGGAGAACAAACGCAAATCTTTTTTTAACACTGTGTGGCAGGTACCGACTGATACTCCCACCATTTGTGATCAAACACGTACAGATGTTCTTGGCGCATTTTCCATTATTTGTTGGACATTCCGCTTTTTAGGTCGGCCGCTTCCTTCTTTTCTTGTTACACTGCCCGTTTCACTAAAAACATTAACACAACGCTGAACTGCACTTTGAAAAATTTTGTACTCATACTCAACAACGCCGGGAAATTGATTTTGAAATTCTATGGAACATTCCTCAATAGAATACTTCCATATTCCATCAATCTTGCGTCCATTTCTAAAGTAGGACTCTATGATAAACACTTTTTGTTCTTGAGAAAACCCATTTTAAACGCTTTTTAAAACGAAAATATTCAAATTGATAGCGGCGATATAGCGCTTTGACAGATGACGTTTAAGTTCATTTGCTATACCGCTACGCCCTACGTCCAAATTTTCAGAACCAACTTGACCACGTTTTTATTTGAACGCTCGTTATTTCACATCAGCTTTCCGCCTGAAATGTTTACATTTTATGGCAATGGTTGATAAATTTTTGTGGCAAATTCCGTACAAACTACCGTTGTCATGATTTTTGGTCTACAACTTTACTCTTCTCCGTTCGCTTTTCCATTTTTTTATAAAAATTAATCAAATTATGTATCGAGGTAAGATATAAGTTTATGCAAAATTTCAATTGAAATAATGGAATCGTAGTTAACGGCTAGATTTATTTTTTTTTAACACACCCTATTTATGGCCGCCCTGTATGTTACACTTGTCATACATAGAAAAGAATGACATTTAATGACAGTTTAAAATGTTTTTTAATTCATTAAAGCCACTGACGAATGTGAAGTTAAAAATTTCTAATATTAGAATCCTGATAGTGTACCAAACAATCCGCTGCAGCAGCTCAAAGAAAGACAAATGCAAATCCAAACCAGTACTCCTGAATCCAGACTGCAAAACTGTTTTAATAACTGGAGGAGTGGGAGGAATTGGATTTGCAACGGCTCATCAACTATTATGCGATAAAGCCAAAACAGTTGCCTTAATCGGAACAGACACGAAGAAGGGTGTGGAAGCTGTTAACTACTTGAACTGTGCTTTCGGTAAGTCCAAAGCCATATTCTTTAAATGTGACATTAAAAAAACAACGGAAGTCGAAGACACCGTGAAGAAAGTAAAAAGTGAGTTGAAGGAAATAGACATACTGGTGAACACAGCTGGTATCTGGGACGATTCAAAGTGGCCGGAGGAAATGCAGGTCAATCTTGGCGGAACCATCAACATCAATCTGGTTGCCAAAGACTGCATGAACAAGGGTAACGGGGTTATTGTAAACCTAACTGGTTTCGCGGGGTTAGAACCATTCCCACCATCCCCGACGTTCGCAGCTTTCTCATCGGGTGTTATACATTTTTCGCGAAGTATCGGTCATGATGTGAATTACAAGAGATTTGGTGTGCGGGTAGTTGTCCTCTGTATCGGAGTTACCAAGACTAATATCATCAACGATTTGGATAAGAAGATGCTCACAAAAGAGATGGGGAGGGATATGAGTGATTATCTGAAGAAGGCTTGCAGTCAGAAGCCAGATGCTTGTGCCAGAGCGGTGTCGGAGGTCATCAAATTTGGACCGCCTGGTAGTGTGTGGTTTGTTGAGGGGTCTAGATTGTTTTACTTTGACGTGCCGGACTTCAGAAAATGTCTCAACTTGGTTTCACAGTTTGTCTAATTCTTATGTATAATTAATATATCATTTTATGTACAGTACTTATTTTTAAAATAAATATCCACTTTATCGTCATGTCTATATTATGAATGGTAATTATTTAGAACAACGACCTAAGTAAATATTACACTTTGAAGAAAAATAATTACACATACGTATTATATAAAGGTAATAAGAGGTCATAAAAAAACTATAGATCCATTTTCAAAAAAATATATATAATTCCAAAAGAAACTTCGATTTTACAGTAATTTTTTGTTACAAATTAATGTAACTATAAAAGTTAGGTTAGTAAGACAGAATTTTAAGTTAATTTTTTATCTAAACTATAATTTTTCTTGAATGGAGATGTCTCAAAAGTTGCTTATTAGTATGTGTTTGTTTTATATTTCAATAAATTACCTACTGAATATTAGATACGGTACAGAATGATTATATTGTTTTTTTCCTAAATATACGGGGTGAATCATTAATAATGGTACACAGCTCAATGGCAGATTGTTAACGTCAAAGTATAGCGATTGGGCCAAATATGCCATAATCAATTGTTGCTTGTTTTCGTTCTACAGGGTGTTAAAATTGAAAAATATATTTTTGATTTTTTGCTATATTTTAAGTATGTATCGACCGATTGGACTAAAATATTGTAGTTTTACGTTTTGTGAGGTGCCAAATATGAATATACAAATAGTGTTGGGGTCACGTCTAGGGGGCGCTAGTTGTACTGTCCTGTCAATGTAAAAATATGTCTAACTTTTTATATTTTACAATTTTGAATTTTTTAACTAGAAATTATTAAACTACGTTCAATTCTAAACAAAAAAGGTATACTTGTTACAAATGGATAAACTCAACAGTCTTCGAGATACAGACGTTTTAAGTTCTTTATAATTAAAAAATTCAAAATTGTAAACTACAAAAAGTTAGACATATTTTTACATTGATAGGACAGTGCAACTAGCGCCTCCTAGACGTGATCCCAACACTATTTGTATATTCGTATTTGCCACCTCAAACGTAAAACCACAAATTTTTTAAAACAATCGGTTCGTACATACTCAAAATATAGCAAAAAGTCGACAATATTTTTGCAATTTTAACACCCTATAGAACGAAAAGGAGCAACAATTGATTAAGGCATGTTTGGCTCAATCGCTATATTTTGACGTTAACAATCTGCCATTGAGCTGTGTACCATTTTATTAATGACTCACCCTTATATCTAAAATAAAAAAGACAAAAACCTCCAATGGATGTTTCTTAATTCGACTGTCAAATTTCTACAAGGTGTTCCTTGGCAAAAATTTACTCAAAAACTCCTTATGAAGATATAGCAACTTGAAGATAACCTATTAATAACGGTTTTTCTTAAATATCTTCTAATTAAGCTGAAATGTCACTACCAATTTTGGGAGAATTTTTTTTGTTATTGATGGCTCATATTTACACAAACAAATTAATTGTGTTTGAACCATTTTTACATTTGATACTACATCGTTTTTTTTTTGTTGTTTTATGTTAATTTGGATCTTCAATAATGAAAAATTGATGGCCTTTTTAAAAATCATTGCTCTTGAAATTGTTAGCTAAAATTATTGGATTATTTGGATTTCGAGTAAAATTTACAGGACAACTTGTCAAAAAAATAAAAAACTATCTATGTACTGAATATGACTACGTTAAATAGTACTCATTGTGTATTCACTAATACTTACTACATATTAAATATTTGGTACTATGATATAATAATTGTTATGTTTCTCTTTTAAATTTTTTTTGTATTTTTTTTATTATTTAAATTCGTACAATTCGCTGGAGATGTTTAATAATTTTTAATGTATATTAGAATGCTATGTACCAAATATCGCTGTTGTAGTTCTAACAATGACCAACGCACACCCAAACCAGAATCCAGACTGCACAACCGCTTTAATAAATAGAATTGAAAGGATAGAATGAAATAGAGATACAATGCATTACAAAATAAGTAAGTCAAGACGTTAACCACAAATTATTTGGGTGAAAATAATGGGATTCTCCTTATGCCATTCGTCATTTAGCCTCTTCATTTTCAAGATGCACAGGGTCAACATTACAATTAAATAAAATTAAATTAAATTTAAAAAAAAAACAAAGAAGGTCTTAGTACCCATGGATATCCTCTAACATTTTTCTACGCACATTTCTGATTTATGGCTATTTTTTGTAGATAAATACTTCTTTTTTTATTTTGTTCACTTATACAATTACAACATTTCGTAAATGAAAACTTTATTTACGAAATGTTGTAATTTCTTTGGATGTGACATTTTTTTTATTTCAAATACGCTTAGGTTTTAGGGTATCCTTTAAAACAAAAAAAATTGTATTTTGACAGTGACTGTCACTCTGGTAAGTAGGTAGGTTTTTCAGCTAGTTAGTTCTTTTAATTTATTTTATTTAAGAAATTTTAGTAACTAATACAAACTTTTTTAGTTTTTTTACATTTATAATGAAAGAAGTATTTTGTGAAACATTGGCATGCACAGGAAAAGTTATGGGAATCAATACATACTACAACCCTTTTCCTCCATTTATACTTCGTTTTTTTTATTAATAGATATGTGGGTATAAGATAATAGTAAATGCAAAGTTTCAGGATAATGTATTAAAAATATCAGTTATTAATAAATAATATTTGTTTAATTATTATTTTGACACCCTGTAACTTGAAAGAAAAGCACCCCACCCGAATAAAAAATGGATTAGTCCCACTATTTTTCAATCAAAAAATCTGTAGCTAACAAATTGACTTGAATTGATTATAAAGGCCTTTCAAAGAAACCTTCTTTCTCACAATTCTGGAAAAAATCATTTTTTTCTATCGGAAATAAAGAAACTAATTCCCTAGGATCAATCTTATTTTGCGCCTAAATATACGAACAAACGACAGTACACTAACACTTTCTGTTCTCGAGAAAAATAAGTTGTTTTTCAAATATAATCTGATTTGGTACAGTACCTTGAATGTTTAATATTTATAGTTTTAGAAATCTACTCTTGAAACATTGGTGTAAATTAATATTAGTATGAACTAAATACATTTATTACTTGTAACTTCCATTTGTACCACTGCTGCAAGGTGAGATGTTGAAGAGACTTGGCAACGGTTCCAGATCCAGAGGAAGGGATAAGGAACCCATATCTTCGCTCCAACAAGATGATAGGTCGTCTGTGCAAGGAGCTACCTGTTAAAATGAAATAGTAATTAATCGATTTAGGCAATCAAAGTATGAACAAGTTTAGTATTATTTATTAGGTATTTAGTTCATTTAAGGAAAACCAACGTTTAGACAATAGATGCGCCAGTTTACAAATCTATTTATGTACATTTAGATAGTAACGATCCTACTATAGTAGGATCTCGGACAATATAGCGTATCGCTACAGACTGCTACTTAAATGCTGGAAATTGACAACCCGAAATGGAAGCAGGGTCTCCTTAGCCGGCTTCCAGCTATAAAATTTAGCGTGGTAACTCTTCTACTTGGTAATAGGCGGTAGTTCCAGCGGTGGCTTTGTTGCCAAATAATAACTGCTAAATAAATTTAATGCTTTCAATTATGCAATTAAAGAGATAAGGAACTTATCTTCTGTTTGGAAATCACATTTGCCTTAAATGCTAAATAAAATAAATCAAGTTAGAATTAAAACTATGAATTTATCTAATTAATTATTTATTTTATATCACCTTGGAATGGGAAAATTCAAAAACGCGAAATTAATGTTTTTAGATTTGTGCGTCGACTTCCAATATGGTACGATATTAACACCTATGTTTAAAAAAAATGCATTATACAGGTTGTGTATCCTTAGATGGGTACTGCCTCTTATTGTTGATTTCTTTAGATAGGTAAAATAATTATTGACACAAGTATGCCATGGATGCCATTGGCAGTGCGCATATTTGTAACACAAGGTGTTCAAAAAAATTAACACAATGTAAAATTGCTGGAACCTCAAGGAGTAGTTGAATACGAAATTTATTTAAAAAAAAAACAACACATCATCAATCAATACAGAGATAAGATAATGCGTTCGCTACTGCTGTTGAAATTTTTGACTAACTTTTTTGTTTTTCGACATACGGACTTTGGACCTTTTCCATTCAACGCAGAACGGACAAACAGAACCAGGAGTGTGGGGAGACTTTTTCAATTATTTTTTCGATTTAACGCACCCTTTCCGAGTCATACGGCCTTTTTACTATAACACGACATACCTCTTGTTTCCAAAATTTATTTTCGACATACGGACTTCGGACCTTTTGCATTCAACGCAGAAGGAACATACAGAACCCGGGAGGGAGGGGTTGACATTTTTCAATTATTTTTTCGATTCAACGCACCGTTTCCGAGTTATAAACACTTTTTTATCCTATGATGTCACACACCATTGCTCCCGATTTTTTTTTTGACATGCGGGTTTTGACGTTTTTCACTGGTTCACCATGGAAGATTTATTTGTTCACCATGGGAAATTTTTTGATACTTTGAGTCTAAGCAAATACTATTTTCTTTTCTTTCATATATTGTGTCACCCCGTTCTGCGTCACCCACCGAGTGCTCTACTCAGGAACCAAGGGGAAATTTGTTTATATTTCCAGCCATTTCCGAGTTACGAGCAAAAAGCGTTTTTTTTTCTTATAATGTGTGACATCATAGATCGATAACGAAGGCTAAAAAGGCCACGCGCTCTACACCAGGCTCCCTCCCTAGGTGTCCTGAAATTGCAGGGGAGACTCCTGAAGACAGCAGAGAGAGAGAGAAGCTCTCTATGAGGACAGAGTCACTCTATCTCTATCGCACACTATAACTCTACCTCTCTCGCACATAATCAGACAAAAACGACAGAAACGAACCTTCTTTTAAAAATACATGGGATTTATCATTATTAGAATAACCCATTTTAATTTAAAAAATTTAAAAAATTACAATGGGTTATTCTGATGACGAAAAATAAAACATAATTAACTGTATTATTCAAATAACAATAATGTGCAAAAGTTCTTCAGGAATATTGGCAAATTTACTTTGGAGGAAGAATCCCGTCAACGAACGCTAAAAAATATTATTAGAAACTTTAGCTGGCCAGAAAACAGCCCCGATCTCATTGTCAGTCCTTTAGACATATTTTTTTTTTACCTGAAAATTTTCAAGTATTGAAAGAAAAATACAGGACGAAATGCTTGATAATTTTGAATTTGTTTTTGAAGCAATTAATAGTAAATTAAAACATATTTTCAACTGTATCATCACAATCACTTGCATGTTGATTTGTAAAAATCGTTGTTTGTTATTTTCATAAGGATGAATTTTAATTTTTTTTTTAATGATTTTTTTTATTTTAAACATATATATTTTATGCCAGCAAATTTTGATGTCAAATGAAATAAAAGAAAAGTCGTACATTTGTATTTAAAGTTTCTTTCTATCTTTAATTATTAAACCTGTTAGTGGATGTCAAAATACAAAAAAACCGGTACCTACATTCCGCGACGTACTAATAACCCACCTTGTATATTAAATAAATTTGTCGTCATCATCAAATATTAAAAAAATTATATTACAAGCTGCTTAAAATATTATTACGAATTTTGTTTATTTGGAAATATATTTTCTGCAGTATTTCCATACCAAAAAATGAAAATAGTAGGTAGCTAATTAACGAAATTATGATTAAATAACTTAATTGTAACACCGCTGCAGAATATCATATGAAACTACATAGATATTCGTTGATTCTTTAAAAACATTTTGATCAATACCTACATCATACATAGAAGTAAATACAGTAACGCAAAAAACAGATATTGATAAAAAAGTGTACAAAAGAAATCCGTAAGTACGCCTGGCAACATTACCAAAGTCTTGTTTATATGTTACTAGGATACGCGTTGGTATGTGGGCCGCTACATTTGATTCTTCCTAAAATTGTGCTGGTGGTGTACTCTACCGGCAATTCGGAAATTTAAAACTGCTGGCCTATTCCAGTAGCGGTCTGTGGCGACAGTTATTTTGTCTGTGGTAGGATCATATTCGATGCAAAGTAATAAATCATTGCCTGTCAAGGGAATCAGTGCAACACGTTTTAGGGGGTTTTGGAAATTGAATAATTTCTTTATGCATTATGGATTAATAGTTATATATTTATGAAGGACAAAATGAAAAACAAAGGCATCTCCTTCGCACATTGGGCGGCAGGGCAACAACAATACATTTATTACTCCCTTCATCCTCCCTCATATGACTAGTGTCTTGTGTTTGTTGCGGCGGCGCGCGTGCCGGCCCAACGTGGTCAGTTTCATTTCGGTTGTATTGGTGCTGCGTGTTTCTCGCTCGCGATATTTGTGAGGTTATAACTGTTATAAGTCCAATTATATTTCGTTCGGGCTGTATGTGTGTTTTGCGCTATTATTTGAGAATTTGTGTTTCGGGCTGTTGTTTGTGAATCGTGAATGCTATTATATTTTCTGTGCTAGTGAAGTGAAGTTCTTTATATTATTATTGCTCTGTTGTCGTTATATGGAGAAATGGAGGCGTTGCCTGGATGTTCACAAGCCGGATGTACTGCTGTGGGTACAAAAAAAATTGTATTAAGTTACAGAGAAAAAACGATAATATTAAATGTCCATAACGCTTTAGAAAAGGATCATCCCATGAAACTGAAGACTGGTTTGGTGGAAATGTGTTCTAGATATACTGGAGTAAGCGAATCATCAGTTTTCAAAATTTTAAGGGAGGAGAAAAATGAAGGAGACGTTAAGAAACCTAAAAAAGGGGGTGGAAAGAAGAAGAAATTAATATTAAATGAAGATGAGAAAAATGCAGTTCGGCGTACAGTACATAAATAATTATAGAATTTATATTTTGTTTATAATTTGTTAATATTTCTTGTTTGATAGAAAAATAACTTATTTTGTTGAGATTGGTAGAGAATTGTTGTTAGTGTTTTCATTTAATAGAATCATATCATAGGATTTATATTTTGTTTTCATTCTGTAAATATTTATAGTATATCTGTTGTACAAGGTTTTTGCTTTGAAACTTCGTTCTCCTTATAAAAAAAAGAATCGTAATGGGGTGCGATGAAGAGATCAGTTCACGTCTGGAACCCTATTCCTACAAAAATCCCTTTATTCTCATAAACTATTTGTTTTAAATGTAATTTATTATAAATCCAATTTGTTACTTAAATTCCACATATATACTACATTTCATCTCTGTACGCGCCACTGTTTATTGTTCCCTGCTTCACGATCAAGCTTGCCAGGTTAGTATTTGACGTATAACCGACCACTTCGTACACTCGATGCACCTGGCCGACTACAGCTAGTACCAGAACACAGTGCGTATGCAGCGGTATTTCAGATTTTACATTCAATTTAATTTTAAACTTGAAATGGTTTTTCTTACGCCTCCTAAAAATGATGATACGATTTTCCTTTGATAAAAGGCCGACAATTTTTTGCTCTACTTTGCATCGAATACGATCCTACTATAGTTTAAAAGACAAATAGGCAATACTGAATTATTAGTGTAAAAATAGTTTTAAAGAAATCCGTAACTGTAATTAAAAAAATGTAAATGAATTTTTGTGGTAAACGTTGTACGACTTGTTAAAATTAGCATACTGTTTTAGCTATATATCGATTACCTTCTCTTAAAAGTTTTTTGTTTTCTTACATATACGAGTTCTGTTCACGAGTTTTGTTCAGAAAATAACCGAGCTTTATTTTTTAAACTTTATTATTAATTTTATACATTATTCACACACTTTTCCCAGCGATGTTTCCCCTTCATGAAACAGTCCCAGATAGCTTCATTCGAAATGGCCTTTAAAGTCTGTGACGAATTTTTCATCAATGATATGAAGAAGGCGTCCTTTCAGCACTGATTTTAATTTCGGAAATAAGAAAAAATCGCAAGAGCCAGATCAAGCGAGTAAGGAGGATTAAGGAGGACAATCATCTGATTTTTGGCACAAAACTGACGAATTGACAAAGTATGCGGGCGCATTCTCATGGTGCAAGAATGCACCATGAATGTCTCGCTACAACTCTGGTTCTTGTTTGCGTATTTTTTCACGTAATCGTTGTAAAACGCTTTGATGGTACTAAAGGTTCACTGTTTCATCTTGAGGCAAGAATTCAAAATACAGAATTTTTACAGTGAGCACCACTTTAACATTGAATCGAGACCACTATGCTTTCTTAGGGTGTGGAGATACTTTGCTATTGCGATGATTTAGCTTTCGTCTCAATGTCGTGAATGTAAACCCAGATTTCGTTCCGCGTTATGATCCTCTGAACAATCGTCATTAAATTGTCCAAGGTATTGCTGACGAACGTCCACACGATTTTCTTTCTGTTGTTCGGTCAACATCAAAAGAGGAACAAATTTAGCTGCAACTCGATGCATGTCCAATTTTTCAGTCAAAACTTCATGGCATCATCTTCAATTGACTGATTATTTTAAATCATGGAAACCTTTCGTAGCATTGCGTACGCCCCAAAACATCATCTCCGTAAGCTTGTACCAAAGTTGAAACGTTTCCTTGAAAATTTCTCAGTTTTATGAAAAATTTTATGTTGCATTGTTGTTCTTGAAAATCGCACGCTTCAAAAATCGCCACTAACACTTAAACAAATAGATATCGACAATCCAAGACCAGAGGAGGTTATGCGCAACGCAATGCTGCCAACCGCATATCACTAAATATCTCCATTAGCGCGTAAATCAAAAAGTTCGATTATTTTCTGAATAGACCTCGTAATTTTGTTCTATTGATATTTATTTATTCCATTCGAAGGAAGCTGTCTCAGGAAGCAATCCTAAGTAAAATGTGGAAATAGTTAAATTTTTCTATAGCGGCTATTTTTACGTGTTGGTCAAGGATAATTGTAGAACAATAAAAATATGATATTTTTATGAAAATTTACTTTATTTAACAATTACACTATGCCAGGTATGTGGTTTTTATGTTAATAAATATCTATACTACCATTATTATTATTTTTAAGGGCGACATATTCTTTAAATAGTGTTTTCCGCAAAGACAAATAATTTCAAACATTTAATAACTGAATAATCTAAAGCTTATCAAATAATAGGAATGTTATGTCATGCCACCCGAGTATTTTCAAAGACGCCGCAGTAAAGCAAATAAACAGGTGCAAATTACGATGAAACCATCAAGGTTTTAGGTACTGAAATCTACGGAAATACTAACTGTTTTATATATAACTCCACATGTAAATATTCTTATAACATTTACTTGCCTAGTCCTACACATAAAATTGTTTACTTTTATTTATAAGTACGTCAAAATAATTCTTAAAATGTGGGGTTAGAATAACAGCACACGCATGTTTTACTAACGCTTTTTTTAGTTATTATTTTATTTGAGAAAATTTAAATGGTAACAATGAATAAACAGAACATCAAGGATTTTATTTTTGTGGTTACTTTTGTTCTACACGTTTTACTTTTCAAGATTACAGTACCTAAAAACGCCAGAAATTTCACTATTTCTCGGTCAGGGATATGGTCACCTTAAATAATAATTGTTATTAATTCTAATTCTAGTTTGCATGCTTACATTTTTGGTATCAAAATCAAGCATTGTTTGACTTCATCTGATAGGATATCTTTTAGGAACCAGGTTTTTGATTTTTTTTTAAATTATCTTAATATCTTTATAATAAAGTAATATATTAGACATTTCTAATAATTTTTCCGTGTCTCATTGTTTTTCATAACCAGCTGTTCTTTGATTTTACTAAATTAAAAGTAGGTAAAATGTTATCTATGTCTGTTACGCAAAATATGTAAATATAATATAACCAAAAATAACATAAAAACAAACGATGAAATTTTATAGTTTTATGGTAATTTAAGCAAATAATAATATTTTTCAGTTATTCTTTAGCTTATTCGAGATTGTTGTTCAAATAGGTGTTTAACAAATAAAAGTTGTGCTAGGAATTTTCAAAAGTCTTATGTAAAGGGAAATTATTAGGTAAAAATAATTTACTACACGTGTTTTGAGCTGAATACAAATTATTATGAGTGAAAAACAGTATTACAAGTCTTTATTTTTAGTATAAAGTATGATGAAAATATGAACGTGAAAGGTTATTGACTCTAAATGATGTTAAATTGTTCTACGGCTAAAGAAGTAGATACAGGATATTCCAAAATAAACCCATCATATTTTATTATTTGGGTTACCAACGTAACAATTAAACAGTATTTTTTAAATTTCAAGTCGGAGATGTTCCGATTTGGAAATGATTTTTTCTACCCATACATAATTTTATGTTCCTCGTAATTTAAAATGAACTCATGCATTATATTCAAAATTGCCGCTGTCACAGAGAAGATGACCTTTGTCAAATAAAATGTTATCAATAGTACCTATATCAATCAATCAGTTATCAATAGTACCTAGATATTTAAATACGTATAGAAGTATTCAAATAATAATAATCAATTCTCTGCTTTTGGTCCAGACAAAAATTCTGGTAAATTTTCTTGTGATCTCAAATAAATGCATAAAAAACAATTGAAAGGTATGGAAAAATATTATCCATTATGAAAGACCAGAAAAAAATATTAAGTTAACAAAAATTTGACATTTCCATTTGCGTCTTTTAAGTACTAAATGACAATAAGCCTTATTCATTTACTTATTTTTTTATTTTACTAAAATATGGAGAAGTATTTAAACAAACACACAAATAATTTTACTCAGTACTTGCAATTTTATCCAATCAAAGTTTATGTTCATATACAAAAAAATAATTCTTTGAGATGAATTTTGTAATAAATATTGTATCTTGTAAACGATTAAATTAAGAACATACAGGCTGATTCAAAATTCAGTACAAAGAATTTAGTGGCGCATTTTTGAGGTCAAAATAAGAATTTTTTCCCTATAAACGTGGATCCACAAATGCTTAATTTTCGATATACCATGTATAGTTACTACTATAAAGTTTTTTTTTGTCGATTTTTTAGGTATAATTTCCAAAGAAATTTGAATGTACTCATAAAACTTTGGGTGCGGGGATTTTTTAGAAGACAAAAATTTAAATATGTCATTGATTTTAACAATGCTTCTAGAGGGCGACACATATAAGAGTATGCTTGAATTAAATTGGCCCTAACTTTTTTGCTACATTGACGTTTCGTATTAGTGCATTTATTCCCCTATCAATATTAAGCAAAAAATGTATACTTGATCAAAATCTCTTAGTTAGATCAACAGTTTCCGAGATACTGGCTGATGAAGAGTTAAATGTACACCATATTTTCAAATTTTATAACTATTTACGGAGAAAAATTTAAAAATTTATTTTGGACTCACGTTTATAAGCAAAAAAGTCTTATTTTGACCTCAAATATTCGCCCCTAAATCCTTTATACTGAATTTTCAATCAGTCCGTATATACAAGGTGTTTGTAAATAAGTGAGAAATATTTTAGGGGGTAGTTGCCGAAGTTATTTTGTGAAAAAAAGTTGATATAAACGAAGGTTGAAATATGCTTCGTTTCCGAGGTACCTACAGAGTGTTTGAATTTTAATTTTTTTTTATTTCTATTAATTATTTCAAACAGTTTTACAGATATTTACTCGAAATTTGATGGTTGTATTTTATTCGCCAATATTGAGAGCAACCTACTAGATAATGCATCAATAGAAATTAAAAATACACAACTTGTAATAAAATATGTTTTTTTTTCTGAAAAACGGTTCATCCTACGAAAAAAAATGAAAGGGTCAATTTCATTCAGAATTGATGGCAGAAATCTAAAAAATGGGAAAAAGTCAGTGGAGTACCATTTTTTTATTAAAAAAGATTGTGGCATTCTCGCATGAAATCCACTGGTGCAAGTAAAAATATTCGGATCATCCCAAAAAATGCACATTTATCCAAAGCGTTTTCCAAATTTCGAGTCAATATTTTTAAAACTCTGAAATAATTAATAAAAATAAATAAAAAATTAAAATTTAAACACTATCTCGGAAACGAAGCATATTTCGACCTACGTTTATTAGAACTTTTCTTCACAAAAGGACATCGGTAACCACCCCCTAAAATATTTCGCACTTATTTACAAACACCCTGTATACCATTAAAACTGAAAATAAGCAGAATCTTCAACAATCTAAAAATATGCAAAGTATTCCATTAAAAAAAAGTAACTGGTTTATCCTTTTGAGAACACCCTGTCAAATGCTTCATATCTTTAATGAACTACTAAATAGTTAATAGGTACCTATTTTTATATTATAAATTTTTTTCCTTAAATGGTATTTAACAAAATTGTGTTACTGATTATAAATTAATTAATTAATTAATTAATTATAATTTTTTATACAAATGTTCTAGTTCTTACAATCATGCGTTCGCATGCAAAACTAACACATTTAGTAGCAGTAACTTACAATGTAATGCAAACTACGTGGGATGAAATGTCTCTGTACCAAGACCCACTTCTGCTTTTTTATATAAGATAATAACCGAACACTATCGTAAATAAGTTAAAAAAAAACTAGAATATGTGTCAAAGAAACACGTCACCTGCTGTAGCCCCGTGGAAGAACCACCCCAGTTGCACTCCAACTGTAAGCCGAACTGGGGGTTGTTAGGAACGTAACTAGTATCCATGATGAACGGGATGCTGCCAGGGAGGTCCAATCCTGCGCACCTGAAATCCAAAAAACACTTAAAAATCGTGTCCTGAATTGGTGAAAGAAGTCGGATTAGTAAATAGCTTTTTTGTTACGGATTCTGCGGATCGATTACTTTTTAATTAGCAAAATTCGAAAATTTTCAGAGTAGGTTAATTAAATACATGTTTCTTTGTTTATTCCTTCTGTTGTATCAGCGTGTTGTATTATTTTCTAGTTTATTTATGATTTGTAAATGTAAGAGAAATAAAAACAACTTTCAATACTAAAAATATTCTAAAAATAATGTGGAAAAGAAAGACATTGGCGGAAAATTTCAAGGCACGCTTCTGCCGCGGTAAATTGTTACAGTAGTTTCGATAACGGAACTTTATTGGCTTATTCTTTTCTTGGAATTTTATTTGAACAAATATTGTACGGACTGTAGTTATTGGGAAGATGTTTATGTTTAATATATTGTAGTAAGCTATAGTAATCGTAAATATAAATGTTGAGTAAGAAAATGAGTGTTAAATTTTATTATTTTCATCTTCACTTGTGAATTAACTACCATTTTGCTCAAAAGTGGTTAAATAATTTTTCCTTTTTTCGGAATTAAGATAACTAATTGTTTATATCATTATAACGCACACGTTAATGTTATTAAAGTATTATAGAAAAATAGGTTATCATTTTTTTTTCTTTTGTAAAATCACATTTAATGATGTTAATGTTACTTTTTAATTTTGCTCATGTAACTTGACATTGAGAAATTTTGCCCCATCAAATTTGTTTCTATAAAATGTCGTAAAGATAATGCGCAATAAAAGATTGTGTTAAATTTTACACTAAAATAACACAGACTGTTTATCCACACTCGTGAGTTTAACAGAAGCTTTGCTCATATGTCATAATGGCATTATTTCGGTTGTTAATTTTACTCGCGCGAATGTATAATTTCACATTCAGGAATTTTAACAGCATCATGTTTTTTCTAATTTTTTATTGTGTGAATCATGATGGTCTTTATTTGATTTTCACAAAAAAAAAAACATGGGAGTAATTACTTAGTTTCAAAACAGAAGGAATAGAAAAACAAGAAAACAAACTTACGGAATGAAATTTAAATTACAGTGATCTGCACTCTGCTGATCCATTTAACTGCGATTAATTATAAAGGGATGAGATAAGCATATGAAATAATAACATAAATTAGGCATGTCGAATTACGCTGCACTATATTCATTTCATTTTGTTTTTTCTAGAGAAAAACTTTGTAGTGTACTTTGAAATTATTTGTACTTTAACAACACAGGCACACAAAAAAAAGTCCAAACCCAATAGACCCACATTTCATTTCCAAAGAAGGCGCTGAACACAATGTCTTTAATAAAATTTACCTCGATATTTCTCAGGAAATCCAATATTTGGGTGAAAACTGGCCAAAATACTACGAAGTACTATTGGAACAAAATTTAGGAAGAAATTTGACCCATATTTGGGCTTGTTTTAAACCAAACAGTGGTTTTTCTGAGAAATATTGAAGTCATGGGTAAATTTTACCAATGGTATCGCGTTCAGCGCCTTAAAATACTACGAAAATGATACATTTAGATAAAATTTAGGAAAAAGTTTTGACCCATATTTGGGCGTTTTTACCCAAAAATTTCAGTTTTCTCCGAAATTCATCGGCAAGTCATGAATGTTGACTACAGGATCGTTTTCAGCATATCGAATTCCTTCGAAAATGATATGTAAGTCTTTTCTGTTTGGACAATTTTTTGTATGTGTGTAATTTAAGAAAATTGGGTACATTATTATGCACTTTAGAAAGAATGTATTTAGAGAAATAGTAGAAAAAATATATTTCACATTTAACAGTGGTGTGGTGTGGGAAAATTATTCATCATTTCTATCTAGTAATGAATATACTCTTGTGTTTATTTTTAAGTAGCTTTTCTAAAAATAAATATTCTGCATTTCTTTAGTAATAATAATAATAATATGAGATAATTGGACATGCAAAAGTGAGCGGTTTTTCATATTTAGCCAACTGTTTTCTTGTAACATGCTACCAAAAATGAACTGGACTGAATGATTTTTTAAATGGAATATCCTATATATTATTTTATATTTAATTAGAACACTCTTTTAGGGTCAAGTTATTAAAGTTAGTTTAACTTACAGTTAACTAACTATAAGCTTAGAATGTGATTTGTTCCAATCAAAAAGTACCGACACCGACACATTTTAATCTTCCAGTTAGTTAACTGTAAGATAAACTTGCTTTAATAATTTGGCCCTTAGGATGACAATGATGAAAGGTTTAATGATTCTACCTTTGGTAAGGAAGATATGACAGACCATATTACACTAATGAAATGTTCTAATAGAAATGCAGGGTGTATCTAAATAACTCCGAAACAATGTAAGAGGCGCTTCTCTGATGGAAATTTATAGGGGTCTTTGGTATAAAATTTTTTGAAAAAACTCTTTCCTGAAAAGTTACGCCCCTCTAAAAATTTCAAAAAAAAATTGTTTTTCTTCTTTATCTTCCATGTGCTAAATACCAAACTTGGTGAACATTATCTGTCAAAAAAACTACACTTTCTGAAATTTGTTCAACCCTGAAGTATTTTTGTAAGGGGTTGAAATAATCAACCACTATGATATTTTTTCTTATAATTTTATTTCGATAAAATTTTTTTCTTTTAAAAAATGTTTTTTCAAATTTATTATTATATTCCTTATCACGAAAGCTAGTCATTAAACCACAAATCAATGTAATCCTGAAAATAGATTTTATTCAAATATAAAATAATATAAAGGATATTCAATTTAGAAAAGAATACATTTGTATTTATCATGTTTCTTTAAGACACAGTTCTTTATCTTCGACATAAAAAAATATGAATAAATTAAAATTAATGGTAATTATAACGAAAAGGGAAGCTGCCTGATGAAACAATCCCAAGTAAAATGGGAAAACAAAAAGATCTCTTTGTAGCAGCTGTCTTTGCTCTACCAAACTTTGTCAAAAGTGAAATCAAGAATATAAGATGTTTCTCTGAATAATTGCATTATTTGAGAACATAAACATATCAAGTATATTGTTTTTCTATTAATATTATTTAAACATTTCATTTTATTTTGGATAATTATTTTTTACTAACTGTTTAATGACTATTAGGGTGAAGTAATCCAATAATAGTTGGGGCAAAAAATAGCCTCTTAATTCTTATTTTATTCCCATTATTTACTATAGTAGGATCGTATTCGATGCAAAGTAGAGCAAAAAGTTGTCGGTCTTTTGTCAAAGGAAAATCGTGTCATCATTTTTAGGAGGCGTAAGGTGAACCATTTCAAATTTAAAATGAAATTCAATGTTAAATCTGAAATACCGCTGCATACGTGTTCTGGTAGTAGCTGTAGTCGCCCCGGTGCATAGAGTGTACAAAGTGATCGGTTATACGTCAAATACTAACCTGGCGAGCTTGATCGTAAAACAGAGAGAGCTTCCAAAAAACAAGTAAACAACAGTGGCGCGTACAGAGGTAAAATGTTGTACATATGTGGAAATTAAAAAATAAATTGGATTTATAATAAATTACATTTAAAATAAACAATTTATGAAAATAAAGGAATTTTTGTAGGAACAAGGATGCCAGAAGTGAACTGATCCCTTCGTCCCCCTTCATAATGTATAAAGAAATTATTCAATTTCTAAAACCCTTAAAAGCGTATGGCACTGGATCCCTTGACAGGCAATGATTTATTACTTTGCATCGAATATGATTCTACTATACGGTATTTGTCAATTTATTTTTTTAGCTTCTCCCTGTTTACCAACAAAACTTGTAGTATGTATATTACAGCTATTTTCTCATTATTCTTAAAATTACCATGCCGAAACAATTATTAAAGCAATACTTGCATATAATTCCTTGACCGTATAAAATAAATGTTCAGAAAGCGGAATTCTAATCAGGACATTATGAGAAGGCAGGCTCACATCCTCCTGAAATGAGTGGTGGCAACTCGTATTTCAGCCTGCGGTTTCCATGGCTACCGGTTAATAACGAACTGAAATGGTATGGCTTCCACGCCGCCACCAATATTCCTGTGTAGGAAATATTTTCAGGAAACAAATTTGGAGCTTCCTATTATCATGTTTCAGAAATCGTGACGGCATTCGATGCAACCACGGGAGAATGTTCGGTTACAGCTGAACGGGAAAATAAAAGTGTACTATTTTTATACCCGGAAGAAGCTATCAGGAGTAAATGGGAGTATTATAAGAAATAAACAAATATAACACATAAAGTATAAAAAGTGTAAAATCTAACTACACTGATTTCAATGTCAAATTGCGATAGGATTTGTTTGAATTATAGCTTAATACCTTAATAGAGAGTAAAAAAAAAGTGAGAGCTAATAATAAAATATGTATATGTATTTATGAAAGAAATATTTTTTCATTCTATCAATAACTTAAAAAAAGTGTTTGTTTAATAAATGTTATCCTAACGTATATGTTATTTAGCATATTTCTTTTATTTGTCTGTTATTGTTTATACTTCAGCTCAATTTTGTGTAGTACTTGAGTTTTTATATTTAATGTTAGTTTTCTTTCTTTGCAGTTTCTCTTAAATTAACGGAGAGTCACTTTACTCCGCCCTGTGGATGTAAAATCTTTTAAAGTTGTTTTTACTAACGTTCATTTCGTTTTTACTTCCTCGAAATTTAATAAAGAGCCAAAATAATCCAAGCTAGATATTTAAAATTTTTGGTAGTAGCGCTTAGTCCGTTTGTAGTTCCTTGAAATCGAATGTAGTAGAGTCGCTATATTCCATCCATCTAAAATCATTTGTAGTTACTTTCAATCTTCTTGTTTTGCAGTTCTTCAATTTAACGTAGAGTGACTATAATACTAATGAACTACTGTTTATTTTGTTTGTAGTGTCTCCGAAACTGTCAAAGAACATTTGTAGTTGTTTGTAGTACGATATTTTTATTGGTTCAATAACTATTTTAGAAACATATTCAACATTTTTTTAATACGGTTTGTAAAATTTTAACCACAGGTATTTTAGATGATTAGTACAACTTTTTGAAAATTTTCCGATAATATTTTTTGATTTATTAAATATCAAATTTGATGTATCTGGTAACACTGCTTCCAAGAAAGTGAGTGAATTTTTAAGCATAAACTGAATCTAATATGCTGAGGTAATATTGAGTTAAATCGAACAAAAACCAAAAATGTTATTGGGAAATTCTAGGGAAATCTTTCTCAAAATCTTTCCAAAGAACTAATCGAAGTAAATTAGCAATTAAAATGGCAAATAGGAAAAATAATTTATAAAGTTTTAAAAATTTGGGTGCAGACTTTTAATAGACATCTAAATACAGATAAAAAGAGTTCCCACCTATCCGGGGGGTGCTTCATCCCCTTTTGCTTCAGAAACCACCCTCTAATGTGACCTGTGCGCCAGTTTTTTAATTTTTATCATAAACTGCTGCTTTGACGTGGAAAATGAATAGGACCTAAAACATTCTGCATCATTTGTGTCCTATACATTTTTTAGTATATCCAGCCTTAATCTCACAATGACGTTTGAAATAGGTTAATACTGGTAAAGATAAGACAAATTCCTTAAAATTGCGATGGGTTTTGAGAAAAATTAATATGGGTGCTTAAAACTAAACAGCGGATTTTGGACTAAATAACAAAATAACATAACAAGATAAAGCTAATAGCTTTCCGATAAATTATTAATATAATCCTTTTCGTTTTTTAATATTTAATGTAGGTAAATTGTTTCCATAAAACGTAAAACATATCTTTAAACATGTTTAGTATGTATAGCATATAGTTCTCTCGATTTACAGAATTCTGAAGTTCTTCATAACTGTAAAAGAAATATATTATTTGCTTCAGTGAATGTGATACTACGTCAGCATTTTTTGGCAAAGGAAAAGCACAAACTGTAAATTTAATAAATACTAGAAGGGACTTAGACGATGCTTTGCATATATTTAACAATCCGTCATCGATCAAACCAGACATTGTCCGAGCTGGAGAGAAAATCACACTAGTTTTATACAAGGCACCTCGAACTGTCACATCATTAAATCAATTTAGATTCATTTCATTTAACAAATTTGTTGGTCAATCTAATCACGCAGTGATATTATCAAGACTATCACCTACATGTGCTGCTTTAGAACAACATTCGTATCGCGTTTTTCAACAAATTCATTCGTGGCGTGGAGAAAATTTGAAGCCTAATGAATGGGGATGAAAAACAATTAGCCAAATTTTGGTGCCAATTCCTACAATTGAGATACCAGTTCCTACTTCTATTCTTCAATTAATATCATGCCGTTGTAAAAAGGATTGCGGAAAACGATGAGGTTGTTTTAAGGTTGGATTAAAATGTTCAATAATGTGCTCCAATTGTCATGGTAAAGGATATCTTAATTCAGTGATAGAGGAAGAATTAACTGAAGATAATTCAATTAATGAATAAACAGCAGTTAGTTTTTAGTGGATTATGCCTCCAGGAAAAACTACTTACAAAAAAAACGCCCCGAGAACTCTACCTCAGCGGTAGTGTGGAAACGGGCTTGAATATAAAAGACGTAGTATCTAGTAATAATAAAATTTTCCGTAGTCATATTTTTTGTCCTTATAGCCAGGTTTGTGTAGAAAAATCTGCTTTGTATGTATTTTTCTATGGCCAATGTATTTCAAGATATTTGTCACTTTTTGCCTAACTGTAGCAACATAACCTAATTTTTCAAACCATATTTGTGAGAGATAGGATTAACGATAGAAAAAAGTTTACAGGGCATAAATGATGTAGAACTTTATGCCGAATATTTTAGGTCCTATTCATTTTCCTCATCAGAGCAGCAGTTTTTGAGAAAAAAAACTGGCGCGAAGTCATATTAGAGGGTGGTTTCTGAAGCAAAAGAGGAAGAAGCACCCTCTGGATAGGTGGGAACTCTGTTGATCTGTATTTGCATGTACGTAAGGAGTTCGCACCCAAATTTTAAAAACTTTATAAATTATTTCTCCTAAAAAACCTAATTTAGTTCGACTAAACGAACACAGTCCTACCTTCTAAATAATTTGTTTGAACAATTTTAGAATAAGAAATTGATTTAATTTTGAAATAAGTCGAAAGCTCAACATTGTACATATGAATTTTTCTTCATGTTGAAAAATAAATAATAAAATTTAATAGTAATTAAAATATGCATTTCAATAGTTTGTATTACTCAGAAAACACCATCTACGTAAGTAGGTGTATTTGACAACTCCTAAATCAGCATATTTTAAAATAATATTATTTTTGAAGACGTAAATATATACGTTCCATTTTAAAAATGTTTCCTTTTGCCAGTCTCAAGATTTTGAAACAGTGCATTGTGGATAATTTATTACATTCGATACTACGTACATTTTTCAGAAAAGAACGTGTTAGTTATTTCAAAGTACAACGATGAATTTTCGTTATTAATAATAAAATTATAGATAGATGCCTACCAGTGCACAAAATCATAAAATATTAAACTCAATTCCTGTTAGCATTGGCGCCTCCGTCATTTTTCTCAAAGTGTAGTCTTTATGAAAGAACTTATATAAAATGACAATCCATAATGTACATCCAAAACTAAATACTTTTAAAATATACAAAGATAATCAAATTGCTTTAAGCTGAAATAAATTGCTTAAATGCTTATTTAGAACAATTCTTGGTTAATTTCTATTTATAAACTAGGATTAGATTTAACAGAAAATACATTTACGGAACAAATAAGAAATATTCTTGACGTTGAAGGATCTTTTTAGAATAGTTATTTTGAAACTCTAAGAAATGGTTATTTTAAAATAAAATTTTAAAACTGGAAGAAAATTAAGGGATCAAAAAAACTTTTCGAAAGGCCG
This sequence comes from Anoplophora glabripennis, assembly GCF_000390285.2. NCBI lineage: Eukaryota > Metazoa > Arthropoda > Insecta > Coleoptera > Cerambycidae > Anoplophora > Anoplophora glabripennis. The sequence continues at coordinate 61,644 of NW_019416794.1, forward strand.
TATCTCAGTGAAAAATTGTCGTGTCGAGATAAAAAAAAGCATTGAAGCTTTTGTAGCTTTATGTTTCTACTTTCAAGATTGAAAATTTTTTTGGGCTGGGGTTGTCGAGCAATCAAAAGAAATACCTCGAAAAAAATTGAGGGTTGCTTTCGGTGTGCAGCAAAATGACTCTTTCTCAACGGTAAATAAAAATATTTTTTATTGAAAACAAAATGCAGTGAAAAGAAATGTTGTCGGGGCATTCGTTGGAGAGTCCTCTTGTGGAGTCGTCCACAGGTATATGTATTCAGTCCCTGGCGCCAATCTGCCGTGGTCCTTTTTCGGGAACCATAGTGTGTGTCTCGCGATGCAATTTTTTTAAGACTGTCCACGGACTCAGGAAATTTTTTTCGAACGCAATCAATGCACGGGTCAGTTAATTTGTTTATTCAGCTTCAATTTGCTTTTTGAAAGACCGACCTTTTCCGAACGACTCTCGGTTGCCGATCGATGGTTTAATGAAAAATTACACTTTTGTCTGTATTCATTGATATCTCAACAACAAATTATTGCACAGTATATCCAATGGCGGTTTTGAAAATTTGAATAAACTCTCTACAAGAGCCTATCATGGTTTTTGAAGAAACAATTATTTTTTAATTTCCTTGACATTAGTTTGAAAATATTGCAAAAAAAATAGTTTTTACGGTTTTTCAGAGAATCTACGGCTAATTTACAAATATTGATGAAATAAAAAACTAACAATTTTTACAGCTCAATTATGGAGCTACGGGGTTATGGGGTTATGGGGTTATGGTGCAATAAGATCAAGAATTTAAATATGTTTCCAACCACTAACTATTCAAATTTCTAGATCAGTGTCTTGATGGGCAATATACGAACTGATCCGGGAATTCTGACTCCAGATTCGGATTTAGCGGATCCAAGTACTATAGGATACACTGATGTGGTCAGGTTCTTTTGTGTCCCTATGCTATCATTCATTAGTAAAGTTCGGGGTTTTCGTCGGCTAGTCATACGCGTTTCGTCATAAACAAATAAATAAACAGGTGGATAAATAAAAATAAATTTTGCGTACTTTATCAACTAAAGGTCGTTTTTTATCCCTTGTTCCGCTCGACATTATTAGAATATTAAAACACGGATACACGAAACAAATGCGAAGTCAATAACTGCCGCTATTACCGGTTTCGTACGATGCGCTGTAGCGAAAGGCCGACGCGACGGCTATGATCATCCGACCGACTCCCGAACTCTGTTCATTAGTGAGTTACTGGTTTAATTTTGGAAATCATAGGAGTGTCCAGTACTTTTTTATTGTAAAACAATTGAAACTTCACATTTACGACCATGTTGGATTTGAACATTCATATTTACGACCTTCTTGGACTTCCTAACAATTTCTCTTAGTGACATGTTTCGAAATTAAAAAAAAATTGGAAACTTTGCCTGTGCTGTCTTTGAAATTTTTCAAAACACCCTGTATGTAAAATGAAGAAAGTAACATTTTTGAGAGCTTGAAAAGAAATAGAAACGGTTTTCGGGACAGAAGCGTGAGACAAACTATATGTACTCACATATAAGTGAGACAAACATCCTAAGTAAATTGTAAATTTCCTTGTTGTTGTACAAAAAAACTTTTATTTCTATGAATTTTAAATAAATTATACCTAGATAAGTAACATTTTATGTGTAGCTACTTTACCAAAATAGATTCAACTCGTAAGAGATGGGTACATACTATAATAGTTATATTGAATACAAGTTAGTTATATTATTTCCAGAAAATATATTAATTAAGATTTACAGCTGCAGGGGAAAGTTGGGCGATATTGTTAGAGAAAGCCATTTTAAAAATTAGACACAAATATTTGAGATATTAAGAATATTTTACTTTACTTTAAGTTTTAATTATGCTACTTCAAGTTAATAGTAAAAACTGATCTTAAAAAGACCATCCAACGAAGTCTTAAAAAATTATGTACCTAATTTCAAAAATTGGAAAAATATTTCAAATAGAAAGATTCTACTATATAACGAGTAATTTGACATCTCATTGTGTATTATATTATTAAAGTTACGTTTCATTTATTTAATTTTCCCAGTAAGCATTATTGAAAGTTTTTGCAACAAAAGTATAAACAGCTGATTTCGTTTTTTGAAGGTTTAGATTACTTTGAACAGATAAATCTTATAAATACATTTATGAAACAATTAAGGTGCCATATAATACCCCCCATCAATGTTTATCAGATTAAAACAATAAAACGCATTAAACGTCATAAAAAATTCTAAGTATTATGCTTTTATTTACTGTAAATCAGATAATAAAGAAAAATATGTCCTGACTCTAATTTTATGTAAACATAGTAAGTTTTAATAAAACAATGTTTTTGGGAAAAAATTACGCTTAATGAGTTTATTTCAAATTTCCCAACTGCAGTTTACACAGCTCTAAAAAAACAATTTCTTTATTGTCCTTATGCCATAACATGGGTAGATTAATTAAAGTTATCTCCCTAAAGAGGACTACTTAACGTTGATTTAATGTTACATATTTTTATCAGGCATCTTTTTAAGAACGTTCGGTACCTCAAAGTTATGAAATTATTTATTTGTGTAATTTTTGTTAAGAGTTTTAATTTAATTTGGTATTTCTGCCACATTGATTATTATTATCAATATCTCTTAACGTTCAAAAGATGTAAAATAATGTTTAGAGAAAATACTGGTTCGATAAAGTCTGCTACCGATTTTATTAGTGTTGCCATGGAAAACAAAATATACTTTCAATGTTTGCAATGACAGTCAATCGGCGATTTGCACGCACCAAATCTTTGCATTCTATACGTGGGAGTGATCAGTTGAAGTGGAAGGCCTTCCTGGTCGAGGATCATCTTCAACTGACTGACGACCACTTTTAAATCGTCAAAACATTCGTAACATTGCGTACGACCCGAAGCATCACCTCCGTCAGCTTGTTTCAAAAGTGGAAACGTTTCCGTGAAAGTTTCCCCAGTTTCACGCAAAGTTTCACCAACAAATACAAAACCACAAATGATATTCAACGCAATTTATGAATTATAGTGGATATCTTAAAATTTAATATTTAGTTTTGTTTTTGTTTACAAAAATCATTAAACCGTAGCAATAGTATTGGTATTACTATCAACCTGCCATCTGTCCCAAGTAATACGCTGTAAAGCATTGTGATTTTGTGCAAATAGACTCGTGTAGTAATTAACTTTTGTTTGTGTACAAGAAATCAGTCAATGAAAGGTACAGTAAAGTGTGAATAATTTAAATGTAACCTATATTTATTTGATGATTTACCATTGCTCTAGTTATCAGTTATGGTGTGTCTAGTATTTTTAGGGTATTTTAATCTATTAAGCATAACTTTTTTATTGATTTTGTAACTACGATATTAATCTACAATTTAATTCAAGCAATTTACCTTCATTATAAAAAATATTTAATTTAGTACAAATTTAGTAAAAAAAAACTGAAGATTTATTGGATTAGGAGACCTCCAGATACTGTATCACCAATTGATAATTACAATACAAAATTAAAATTCATTTTTCTAAGGAACTATAAATTTTTGCGATATCTGACAAGTACATCGTTTTACAATAAAGTGGCATATCAGAAAACGCCTGTGTTTTCTTCCTTACCCACTTTTATGTTTTTGATAAAAATAAGCTTATGTTTATGTTTGGTTATCCTAAAAACTCTTCTATGCCAAGAGTCAGCCTAAAATCTCAGAGGAATTATTTACTTATTCCTCTGAGGCCTAAAATAATTAAAGAAACAGAAAGCTTCTGACTTTTTAACGAAGCATTTTGAGATAGGTATGTGTTTTACTCTGATTAGAAGACGCTTCGGCTAAAGTTTTTACGTTTCATATATACTTATACGATATTCAAAGTTTAAGAACAATTCATTTTTATGTTATTTTCGCGTAACAATTTTCTTCAATTCTCATTAAATGTTATGTATATTCTTGAATACCAAATGTCATGATAATGTAGAAAGATAAGAAATAATTATTAAAAATAGAAACAACAAAAAACTATTCATCTTTAAAAGTTTTTTAGAAATTGGACTAGGATTCTTATCCCTAACAGTAATTAAACAAGTTGATATACGTAAAAACTAATAAAGTCAAGTTATAAATATACCGCGAACTGTATCCATTGGGAACATGATAGTTGAAAAACCGATAAAATACCTTACAATTAGTTTTAAAAATTAAAGCTTGAAAATATACCTAATATATAAATTACAAGAATATTCAACCCATCGTTAAATAAACGTAATATAACTTATAAGAATGCTTAACACGGCACAAGCAATATAGCAACTAAATAAGTTATCAGCAACTTTATTAATTACACAGCTCCAAAAAAGAAGTGTTGTGCAAATGACCAGAATACATTATTCCCATGTATTTTGAGCCGCTGTCAGTATTGACCCAGCAAATCGCCATACTTTTCTAAAATCAAAAATTTTGTGGAATTTTAAGCTTTTTTAATGTTGCGAAGGATGTATAACCTTATGGGCCAAATCTGACTTCGGATTCGTGTTCAGTGACTCAAAATAATGGGATTAATGTATTTCGGTCATTCGCACAAGATTTTTTTTGTAGAGATGTGTTATCTTATATGGTATTGGGAGGTGAAAATAAATTTTACTTGTTGTAAATCTCTATATAATTTTTACTATTCTGGATTGAAAATAGTGCTATTATATGCGTCATATTCACTATTTAACGTTGGAATAGCAACAAAATATTATGAGAAACTATAAATACGCGTAGCAAATCATAAAAATAGGCACATCAATAAAATCTAAAAAAATTAATGTTACATCTGCTTGTATCAAATTTAGCATGCCCTATAATTACTATATTTTCTCATTGAAATATATAAATAATGCAAAAGGTAGGTTTTTCATGCTTGTGGTGAAAACCACACCTTGCTGTCAAGTTCAATTTGGAGATATTTGCGACGCTGCTACAAACGCCATTTTTTTTATATTAAATACCGAAACGAAACGTTTACCCAGTACCTATTTATCACAGTAGGCCTTAAATTCAACAATAAAATAAAATATGCAATATGTTCCATTTAAAAAAATGAAGATGGTAAGCGCCCAAAAGAAATGAGGCGCAGTGTATTGTAGAAAACAGATTAAATATTATGTAAAGAAACTGCGTTGGCGTAACTTCCATTTAAAATACTTTGTATTAATGATATCAGAGCGATGGAAGGATCAGTGTTAAATCGGATACCTAGTATTTACGCAGATATTTCCGTAAGTGTCACTGGTGTTTGAGAAATTGTAAATGTATTTTAGAAAGTATGAAATATATTCTAGAATCCGTCAAAATTATTTCAGAAGAGATTCAGGCCATTTTTATCGTTAACAATTAATAAGTGCCTACACAATAATCGATATTGATGATATTGAAGTAAAAATAATGATGTTTTCTGAAATATAATTTACGGATTCTGAAGTTTAATCGACATTTTCAGAAACAGGACCGACTAATCTGAAATACAAATACCCCTTGTAACATTAAATTAACTAAGTTTAAATTAAAATGAGACGTTCTGCAATTAAAATAGCCGTTTGTGAAGTGTATCTGTTGTAGCTATGTTGTTATTATTAAATTATTAAAAACACGCAAATATGGTTATAAATAATACGTGTACTAAATAACTATGCGTGCTCATATTATTCTGGTTGATATAAACAATAGTATTTGAGCAGCAAATCCGTCATAAGGAAAGAGAGATACAATAGTCCTTACCTTGTTTAACTTTTCGAAACGGCGAAATACAAAATCTAACAACACTACTAAAACCACATATTCAGAACAACTACTAAAATGCACAACACCATCTTAAGACACCAAAGTAGCCCGTAAGACATTTTTAAGTACTGGTCACGAGGAAACAATTGATAATCGTGGCCTGAATAGGGAAATCCTACAAGGGTTCGAATCTGGCGCGAAGATGAGCCGCAGGAATGAAACTGTTTAAAACAGTAGACAGAGTGACCGATCACCCCATCGAGTCCTACACTACCGCCCGTACCCCCCGGTAAGAGGGTGTCATCTATTATTACATCGACATAATCAGACCACTTCATTACACATCCCGTTCGGAAATATCGCTTACCTCCTTTCTTTCTTAGCGGGTGCGTTTTTTCTAAGGTACATTTGGTTTATTGCACAGGAGAGATTGGTTGAAAATACTATCTGATATTGTAATTTTTGAGTTGCAAGAGAAATGTTAAATAAAGTTTTTAAGGCAATACCAAAAATTTTACATAATAAACCTTACAACATCTACGTTTTATACAGGATGCCCTCTACCTATGTCAATTTTTCATTAATTTTTTTAAATAACTTCCTTTTCCTGGTAGGCGAATTTTTCCAGTTCCTGTACTTTGACGGTGCCATTAACAGAAAAGGAACTAATCCGAGAAGCAGATATTAAAAATAATATCAATTTTGTTAACAGCTCGTTCGGTCAATCATTCACAAAATTGTGGTTGGCAGTCAAAGTCATCTTTATGAAGTTCCTGTGCAAGGTGAATTTTTGTTTCGACCAAAACTGAATTGAGATACCACTTGCCTCGTACTCGTTCTGGAATTTATAGCAACATAGCCAAGAACCGCCACATCTACTGTATCATTTCATCAATATCATCGAAAACTTAAAACCTAAAAAATCTGCCGGGTTAGATGGAATAAGAGCTGAGCACTTAAAACATATTGCCTCCGATATATCAACTCTTATCATTAATATGTCTTTTCAGATTGGTATGTATATGTCCTGATGCATTTAAAGTAGCAATGGTAACCCCCCATATTTAAAACGGGCAATTATTCTGATGTAGCAAACTATATCGTTCATGTCAAATCTTGCAAAAATTAAAACAAAATTTATAAATTATGTCGCCCGATATAAAATAATTTCTGCAAAGCAGTTTGACTTTACTGAGGGGAAATCCACACAAGATACAATTTTACATTTAACAAACATCATTAGTCAAAATATTAACTCAAGGATCTTTGCATATTTGTGGACTTAAAGAAGGCTTTTGATACCGCAACTAATGGAGATTTTGGAGGGTATCGGTTTCAGGGGAAACTCATATAAATTAATGGAAAGCTATCTTAGTAATAGAAAGCAATGTATAAAGATAGATAATACAATGAGTGACTTTATGACAATTAAATATGGAGTTCCACAAGGGACAGTATTAGGTCCACTGTTGTTTAATTTGTATTTAAATGATTTATATCATATTTAAACATCTGGGAATACAGTAAGTTTTGCGGATGTTACTGCAACTATTTATCAAGCAGATAGTTGGGAGAACCTTAAAAAATTTACACAAGTTGACTTTTCAGGTATTATAAGATGGTTTGACAGTAAAGATTAATAAAACGCATTACCTTCCTTTTACCTCTTACTCCTCTTACTTACCTCACTATAAGTCCCTTTCCATAGATGTCGATGGAAACATTGTTGAAATCCACCGAGTACCCACAATAAAATATCTTGGCGTTAACGTTGACCAACACCTTAAATGGGATACACTTATAACTAATGTTGTTAAAAAATTGCGTTTTGTGATATAAAAACTTAGTTACTTAGCAAAATACTATAATACAAATCAACTGAAAACTTTGTATTACGCATTAATAGAAAGTCATTTAACATATGGTATTATTGTATGGGGAGCGACATATCAGACGAGTATATCAAATTTAGAAGTAATCCAACGGTATGCTCTAAAGGTCATATTTAAAAAAACAAAAATGTATTCTACAAATAAATTGTATGAAGAGAGCCAAATATTGCTGGATATCACGCAATTGCATTTCTAAAGATTGTTATATATCAACATTTTAGCAAATTTGAACTTAAACTAATTGAACACAAACATGACACAATATATAATAGTCCAGACGGTATCTGTTTCAAAAAGTCCATATTTGGGTGAATCGTATATCCACGGAAATTTTTGGCTTTTTGGCTTTCAAATATCACTAGAAATGAAAATTTTTCTGTGCATAAAAAAAACGTGGGCTTAACTTTTGGTGGCACAATATTTTTAAAAAATTCTAAAAATGTCATACCTATTTTTCTTCCTATTTAATTATGTATCTTTTCAAGTTGATTTTAGGCGAAAATGAAAGAGGAAAAAATGTTTGTAAATAAACTTTTTACAAAATATGACTAGTTACAAATCGAATGAATCATGATTATTATTGTAATAATCGCCAAATATGGGGTTATAAAACATTACTTTTTTGGGAATTTTTTTGGGGTCTTTAAATTAGGTATTGGCTCAAGAAAACTTGATGTTCTGTAGAATCATCACACCAAATTCCATCAAAATCGGTTTGATAGATTTTGCATAATAATTTTGCAATCCAAATTTTTAAAATAAAATTTACAAATGATCAAAATTTTGCACAGCAAAAACCAAGGCCCTTAGATACTCGAAAATGTAATCACATATAGAAGGGCTCTCAAGCTTTCAAATGCTTTTTAAAAAATTCGAATCCGTCAATTAGGAGAGCTCGGGCGCTTGTTTAAACATTGGTCGAATTTTTGCACTTGCTATGTTTAAACAAGCGCTAGAGCTCTCCTAATTGACGGATTAGAATTTTTCAAAAAGCGTTTGAAAGCTTGAGAGCCCTTCTATATGCGACTTTGGTTTTTGCTGTGCAAAATTTGCAATTTTTTTTTCAAAATCTGGATTGCAAAATTATTATGCAAATCTATCAAAATCTGATGAAATTTGGTGTGATGATTCCACATAACATGAAGTTTTCTTGAGCCAAGTATAAAGGTCCTACACCCAATTTAAATACCCCAAAAAAATTATCTAAAAAATAATGTTTTTTAACCCCATATTTGACGATTTCTTCGATTTTTACAATAATAATCATGATTCATTCGATTTGTAACTAGTCATAGTTTGTAAAAAAATTTTTTTCCTCTTCCGTTTTCGCCTAAAATCAAATCTTGAAAAGATACATAATTAAATAAGAAGAAAAATATGACATTTTTAGTATTTTTTTAACATATTTTGCCGCCAAAAGTTAAGCCCACGTTTTTATGCGCATAGAAAAATTTTCATTTCTAGTGCTATTTGAAATCCAAAAAGCCAAAAATCTCCGTTCACCCAAACCAAAACAGATACCACCTAGTCTATAAATCTAATGAAGTATATGCCGTTATTAAACCCGACAAAAGTATTACTAAAAAAACTTATTTGTATTTAGGACCTAAATGTTACAACCTCAGCCCCGCTGAACTAAAACAAATTAATTCTAAACCATTGTTTAAAAAATATATTAAAAAATGCTGTCTAGATCAGAAATACATATGTACTTACCTGGGTTTTTAATCAGCTGTCTCTTTTCGTACGCTTATTGCTTATCACTAATATAGATATTTATTTTACTTCTTTTACTTTTTAAGACGTATTCACTTTGATTCTAAAGAATTATAAAACTTGTACACCCTCGAACAGACTTGCTCTCTATTCACTAAATACCAGTTGTGGTAGTATTATTTATTATTTCAGTTCATTACGAACAGTAAACGAATATATCATTCTGACAAATGCTGACACTGGACGACTAATTTTGAGCTGTGGTCCATAAAAATGCGACTAAGTACGCTAAACATTTAAAGTAATTTTAAAAACAGTTTTATCGCAGCTGGTGGAAAAGGAAGTTCGCAAATAAAGTAAAAAGTGGGTTTTTTTATTAACAATCTGTATCTCCGAAACTAATAGGTAAAACTAAAAAAATAAAACACGCGGTTGTGTAGAGAATTAGAATACCTTTCAAACGATGTGTCACTTAACCCTCCTTCCCCATTAAGATTTTTGGGGGGTGGAGTCTATAATAAGGAATTTATGTGAAAAGATCAAAAATCAACCTGTCTCGGCGTTTTTCGGAAAAATAATTTTCCTGAGAGTTATTGGCTCTATTTCGTTTTCAAGAGCCCACCCTGTATGTGCAACTAATATTAGTTTGGATTCTTCGCTTGTAATATTATTTTCCCGAATGCTATTTTTAATTTCATATACTTATGCAATTAAATATATTACGTTACTAATAGTTTAGAATAAAAACTGTTTTTTTGTGTGTGTTTCTTATCTCAAGTTTATAGACGAAACTTTGACCTATACGACAAACGATCAAATTTCCTAACGTTCGTTCACATCAGGAGTTCCTGAACCCCAAAAGTGTCACTCGCACCTTGCGGTTTGTAGATTTCGACGTCGAGTGACCAGACTTCCCGTGGCCTGATGGTTTGGGCGACACCACCGACGTGGCATACCATCCTTATCCCACCCGCTAGTCCCACCCGCTAGCCACCTGACTGTCGAAGAACATGATACAGGTCTTGTTGGGGAGCTGATCCACGATCCGGGCGATCATCCAAGTGTATCCAAGTGTACGTCCCGATAGAATGAGGACGGAATCGTCTGCTTTGTCCGCTGGATATACCTGTCACTTAAAATGAAGACTCCTACAGATCAAATTCGATATTTTAATTCAAATAATCGGAAACACTTATTTATTAGCTGATGTTAAAAACTTAATATAAGATGGCAATCAGTAAGTGTAGCTGTGGGATATGTGGAGGAAAACATTTATAATATCGGAATTTCAAAAAGTATATTGCACCAAAGAATTACCACAGACAGGTCGTTCAGAAATAGTTTTGAACCATAACAGTTTTTAGGGAGAAAATATTGAGAAGTAAAGTGGAATCAGAAATGTTCAAATTTGAAAGATTCAAAATCCTACAAATTTAACTTAAAACATTTTCCTCCACAATTAATTAGACTTTGTTGAGTTATTTAAAGAAAAATTAGTTTAACTTTTTATTTTCTGATCCTATATTCTGCCGTAAAATTTAGTGTTTTATCGATTTCTGGAATAAAAAATAGGGTGTTCAACTTAATATTTCCAAGTTGACCTTAGTTTGACTTTAGAAAAGTCAAAACTAAGGTCATCAGCATATTAGTTCCTTGATGTCCTACAATATTTATCTGAAACTTTCTTTGAGAGGTCTCAATACTGAAAAAAAGTCTGAAAAATCTGTATAATTATTTTGCTGAACTTTGTCAAAGAAATTAAAATGTTTTTAGTAAGCCCTCGCTCTAAAAGTCTAAAAGAATCAGTAGGGCAGTTTAAAAGATAACATTTGCCCGAACAAAAATCTTACTTCGAAATATATAACACAAAAGGAAAGTTGAAATTCGTATTAGTAAACTATTAGTGAAATATATTTTAACAAATTGAAAAGTGAATTTTTTGGTTATGTAAGTCATTTTTTATATGAACTCCTCTTAAGGCAAGAACTTATTCAATATTTTAATTTTATTTCTATGATGAATTATCCAGACAATTCAAATGTGCTAAATATATCCCAAGTAACCGTCCAAGTAAACAATTAAACAAAAACTAGTCAAAATATTACATGTCAAAACACTTCCTACTAACAATTTTTCTTTGAAAATTAAAACATGCACTTTTTTCTGACACTATATGGATTTGCATGCAAAGATTCACATTGAAGATAAAGTCTTTAAATCTTTATATTATAGTTCATAATCTGATGATATTTTTGCCAATCCGCCCCTAAGAATAATCTTTTTTTTATATTTCAGAATCCTGTTGTACGAGAATCACTAAATTTGGTACACCGGGGTTTTATGACATGTGGAATCTGATAGTGCTACGCTTTTTGGAGAGGAACCCCCTTAAGACACTTTTTCATGGGCCCCCTTGTCTTTGGAAGCAAAAAAAAATGGTCGTAAATTTGTATTTCTTAAAAATTATTAGTTAGTGCGAAAGTCATTGAATTTAGAACTTTTTTGTCTCTTGATATTTTTTTCTGTGAAACGCAATGTTTTTGAGGAAAATTGCAAATCACGACAAGCATTCGATCACATTTTGACATTTTAAAAATGCAATGCGGTTTACAAAAAAATATATCAAGAGACAAAAAAGTTTCAAGCGGACTAATAATTTTAAGAAATTTAAATATGGGACCAAAATTTTTTTGCTCCAAAGACAAGGGGGCCCAAGAAAAATTGTCATAAGGGGGTTCCCCACCAGAAAGCGTAGCACCATCAGATTCCACATGTCATAAAACCCCTTTGTACCAAATTTAGTAATTCTCCTACAACAGGGTTTTGAGATATAAAAAAAGATTATTCTTAGGGGCGGATTTGAGGGGGCTGTAACTCCGAAAGAGGGGGCCAGTTGGCAAAAATAAAAAATACAGGTCCCCTAAATTTGTCTTAAGAATCTGTGACCAAATTTTGTTGCATTAATTTCGGGACATCCTGTATACATACATTTATAACGCTAACACTTGTGTTTGATGTCTACTCAATAAATAACGCGTTATTTGATAAAATGATTTCATCCTGAAGATTGAGGCCGCTTTACAGTAGTTGTAATGAGCGTCAATTATTATTTTATACTGTTTGTCTAGGTTCCGTTTGAAACCCTTCTAAAATCTTTATTATTTTTTCGTTAAACCACTTCATTTTTATGCAACCGTATTAAACCAGGCTCGAAGCTATAAAGCATTGCAATAGACAATGCTAGTATAGCCACATAAATGCGATAAATGACGCGCAAATCGCTCTGATATGTCAAAAAGACCGCCACTCGTGTTATCGCCTAACGTCTAACGCCAGTAATAATGACGACGATAAATTTGGACGCTAAATCGTGGTTACACCTACATTTAATGCAAGATAGTGCGATAATTAACGGGATTAGACGTAAGTGTGGCCCCAGCATTACAATGTATCTATGATTATACACCCTGTATATTTCAAAGTGATACGGGTATGGAATTTTTGTAGGCTGCATATTTCTGATTTACGCTGTAAATAAATCAGTCTGAGTGAACACTGAGTGAATCTATTAAGTGAAATTGCTGAGTATACATTTTCAGACAATATTGGGCATTGTGATAATTTTAGGTACACATTTTTGATAATATTTCACTCATAAAATTTTAGTTGCACCTACTCATACTAATAGAGGAAAGTTTCACTCAATCGGGTGGACAGAAATTGATACATTATTAAGTGAAATTGAATAAAAATAAGTCAAACTTTTCTTACAGTGTAAGTAGGAGAAATAAATAATGGAAAATAATTATAGGCATAGGCGTATAAATAAAAAAGTTATAGGGTGGCTAAAGGAGTGGAGGCCCTAAAAAATATCACACTGAGAGAACGGTATTACATGTTACATTACTTACTTGTACTTTTAAGAAAAACATATTTCGAAATATAATCTCCCCATTAACCCTGTGTAAATAATAATTTCATAAAACTGAGGTTGAAAATAACTAATCTAAATATTAAAACCTTAAATTTGTATACCTTCTATAAATATTTGCTTGATTAAAAATGCAAACAACAAACTATTAAACATTGGCTGAACTTTACTCGAAAAGTCGGCGACATTATTGCTGTTAATTATTTCTTCCGCGACAATCCCTCCTCCTAAAAATATTTTATCTGCTATGTCTAGTTTATTTGTAAAATATTTCTCCGGCAACGTTTGAAGATTTCCATCAACCATGTCTATTTAATGCAATGAATTCTGCCCCAGCATTAAAAAAATGGTTCCAGTGTATTTGTCTCCATTTAGCAAATTTAAAATGCGACAATTTGAGGCATCTTACCAAACTGATATATTCCTACTGCAACCTTCCCCATTTAAATATTTAAAGAAAAAGCGGCAACTTTAAAAATTTTCTAGGCGGCAATATGTTTTTTTATACAGTGGCATATAAGTTTCGTTGATCACAAATGTTTCTTTCGTTTTACTATCCGGTATTTTAATCAAAAGCTTTGATCCTAAATCTATCTCATCCAAGTTTAATTGACACAATTCATCACGGCGACATGCACCGGCAACACTAAATATTAAGGCAACCTAAAAAGATCTAGATATTTTAAAATTTGGACATCTAAACGTACCTTATTCATTAAGTTATTCAGGATTTTTGGAAAAGTTTGTACAAAATTTAAGGAGGTGAAAGTTGAGCCAAAAATAGTAAAAAAAGTTCATAGAAACATTGATCCTCCGAAGCACCGGTACTGAGATATGGCCCTCCAAAGGGGTCTTATCATTTGGATATTTTTTAAAATAATTTTCTTTCTGATTAAGATAATGGAATGTTAATTGTAGGTAATAATCATACCATAAGAATATTTAACTATCATAAGTTTCATCAAAATCTGTTATAAATAAGGATAGTTTCCTAATTACCCTTAACAGAAATTTTTCGAATTTTTTTATTTCTTAGGATTATCAAGCAAATATTATTTTTTAATAAATCACTTTTTTGAAGAAAAAATGTTAACTTTTTTTTCGAATTCTTTTTTTTTACAACCATGAACCATTATGAGCAGACGGTATTCTTAAAACGCTCAGTAGGATTATGTTAAAAAAATCCTAAAATTACTTCGTCTAAATCATGCCTACGCCTCCTTGGTGGTAAAATTCCCAAACAAACTTGCAGAAGGTTGCCTTCTATCAGGGAAACGTTGCCGATACTCTTTTTGAGTCCCAGACTATTTCCATTACAGAAACCATAAATAAAATGCATATCGGCATATTCATAGTAAAAGCATGACGGTTCATGATTGTAAAAAAATCGAATGAAATGCAATCAAGCACAAAGATGACAACTAAGAAAATAAAGAAACGTAAGAATTTAAATGATAGCATGCAAAAGTGACAATCATTAGTATTATTACAATGAAACTGTCAACTTAAAAGATGCCTACTATGTGAAAATGTTAAAAAAAAGTTACTGTTCTGGGCCATACATTATTTAAAAAATAATTATTTGTGACTAAACTACGTAGAATTCGAAAAAGTAAACATTTTTTTCTTCAAAAAAAGTCTAATTCATTAAAAAATAATATTATTTGCTTGATAATTTCAAAGGAATAAAAAAAATTCGAAAAATTTCAGTTAAGAGTAGTTAGAAAACTATCCTTATTTATAACCGAATGTGATGAAACTTATGATAGTTAAAGATTCTTATGGTATGATTATTACCTACAATTTTCATTCCATTATCTTAATCAGAAAGAAAGTTATTTTAAAAAATATCCAAATGATAAGACCCCTTTGGAGGGCCATATCTCAGTAACGGTGCTCCGGAGGTCCAATGTTTATAGACACTCTTTTGACAACTTTTGGCTCTACTTTCACCTCCTTAAATTTTGTACAAACTTTTCCAAACACCCTGTATATTATCTGGTGTTTGAGTAATAAACGTTTCAAGTTGTTTATTTGCCAAAATTTTTGAATTTTTTGGTTATAATTGTCACCTTGACGTTTCAAGAAAATACGCAATTTCAGATATGTATTTTGATATATCAATGCATGTTGGCGTCAGCTAACACTTTGCATTGTGGTCCGAGAATGTATTGCTTTTACTAGTACATAGGTACACAATATATTATTTTATTAAATGGATGACCTTCCCTTTGGGGAATTTATTATCTAACTTACGAACGTAAATATCCTTCCCAAACATTTCTCAATAAAGAACCTCGGAAATGAAATATCTTGCTGCTAAACGAAGAAAATCGTCTATAGAGTAACTTTCGCCCTCATTAATGGTAGTAGGCGGTGCTCCAACCCCTGACAGCCCTAGCAACCAATAGTCTGCAATCCTCGCACCCTTATCCTAATTTTGGGGTGTACCAGAAGTTGTATCGATTGGCTCAGAATCAGCTCTTACCGAAACAATAGTAATTTATTTTTAAACAAATCATTACTTTGTATCAGTACGGGAATATTTTTAAGAATTGTCCAAAGTCTCCTCGATATAGGTGTAGCGTATATATTTCGTAACATGTTGAAAACCGATACTCTCAATATTGAGACGACGCTTTTGAAATATGATATATATAAAGGCGTTTCACGAAAAATAATCCCTTTACTTTTTCTTTACCATAGGAAGTACACATTATAGGGTGGGAACGGTTCGGCGTGCAACCTACACAAAATTAGTTTTATTTTGTAATTAAAAACTTTAACATAGTTAGTGGGTTGGTTTATATAACACGGTACAATTATTTTGTAGTATAACTCGAGTTACATCATAATTGTATCACCAAGAAAAACACCCTTACGAAAAATTAATTACCGTAAATATTTTTTTAACTATCGTAAGAATCGTGAATATTACCCACAAGTAAAATAAGACTTCTACACATAAAAAGTGTTTTACTAAATTATAAAATTCACTTTCAGTAAGACATCATATCATTTGTCCGAATTATGCAGCTAATTGTGACTGGCAATTAAGATTTTTATCACAACTAAACGTATTACGGTACTCACTGATACAGATAGCTATCACAAGTAAACGTTAACTTGCTCATTTCCCCGTCAATTTGCTTTACAGACAAAGGCGAAGTGTGTTTCTAAACTAGGATTCCAAACTTCTGCTGCGTTTATAACTCATTAAAATAAGCCAAAAAGTTCCTATTAACGTGTGCCCTAAAACGCACCCTTAGGAAGTTATATGCCCTTAAAAGGGCTCAAACAAAACTGTTTTTTTTCTGTTATTGACAAAACGGTTGCAAATAAATAGAAAAAAATTTATGGGTCTTACATAACTTTTTACGTTAAATAACATGGGCTACTCCGTTTTTCGACATGCAAATCATATGCGTCCCATTTAAGTTGGTGAAGGGGGTTTTCGGCCCGTAATTTTTTTTATTTCAATTTTTTACAATTTTCTCTACAGATTTATAAAACCTTAACAATACTACGTAAAAAATACGATATTTGTCCAAATCGATATTTCCAATGGTTTTCGAGTAAATTGAGTTTGAAAATTACTCTGCTCTTTAAGTTATTTGGCCAAAAATTACAAAAATCTGTTGAGCTTTGCAGTGTTTAATTAGTAAAAGTAGTGAGTGGAAAATTTAAGTATACAACATTATTGCAACTCATAAAATGGAGTCGTATTCAAACACGGAAATGGCAGATATGCACTTTATGTACGGTCGTGCGGCTGGAAATGCATCAGATGCGAGACGTCTGTATGCGGCAGCATACCCGAATAGAATACTTCCTTCTCGACAGGTATTTCAGAGGATCCATCAACGTTTAAGAAAAAATGGTTCGTTCCAAACAAGAGTAAATGATCGTGGCAGAGACAGATTTGTAAGAACACCATGATGGAAGAAAATATATTGAGAGCTGTGCAAGACAATCCAAGGGTTAGTGTAAGAAGTGTCGCACGTATGCATAACATAAGTTTTTCCGTAGTTTGGCGAATTCTTTGCGAACAACTACTTCATCCTTTTCTTATCCAGCGTGTTCAAGCTTTAAATCCGAATGATACGAACCACGTCGGCAGTTCTGCCAATGGTTTTTGCGAAAATCGAGGCGGATTCCGAATTTTGCGTCTCTTATTTTGTTTACGGATGAGGCAAGCTTCAGTAAAAATGGTTATGTCAATTTTCATAACGCTCATGAATGGGCTGATGAAAACCCTCACAGCATATTTCAGTCCAGACATCAGATTCGGTTTTCCGTCAACGTTTGGGCAGGCATTTTAGGCGATCGGCTAATCGGACCGTTTGTGTTGCCTAATCGATTGAATGGTGAGGATTATTACAATTATTTAGTTAACGACTTGCCAGGACTTTTGGAAGATGTCCATTTAATTGAACGCCAAAACAAATGGTTTATGCAGGACGGGGCGCCACCTCATTACCTACATAATGTAAGACAACACTTAAATGAGTTATATGGAGAAAAATGGATAGGCCGAGGAGGTCCTGTTCCCTGACCTTAACCTCCTGGACTATTTTTTGTGGGGTCAACTTAAGGCAAAGGTTTATAAAACTCCAATTGAGACCATTCAGCAACTACGGGAGGAAATTGAAACCTTGTCCATGGAAATAAGGCAAACACCTAGAATTTTCCAAAAAGTTCGCAAATCATTGAAGCGTCGAGCTAGATTATGCATCGAAATGCAAGGTGGTCACTTCGGGCAGTTCTTGTAATTTAACTTATTATTACTAATTCTAATCCCATTATTTTCTATTTCACATATAGCTATTGTCTGCAGTAGTAATTAGTTCTTTAATTAGTAAGTGTAACTCTAAATTTAAAGTCTTAGGTTATGTCCTAAATTATTTATTAAATGATCGAATCCTTCATAACTGCAATTTATTTGAAAAAAACCAGTTTTGTTTGAGCCCTTTTAAGGGCATATAACTTCCTAAGGGTGCGTTTTAGGGCACATGTTAATAGGAACTTTTTGACTTATTTTAATGAGTTATAAACGCAGCAGAAGTTTGGAACCCTATTTTAGAAACACACTTCGCCTTTGTCTTTTAGAAACACCCTGTATAATTTGAAATATTAGAATCGAATCAGTAATATTTTCTGATGTGGACAAACTACCTCTATGCCTAAACATTTGTTCAGGGATAAGTAAAACGCATTTAATTAATATTTAGTTTTGTTTGCGGGCAAATGTTTTTTACAACGGATATTTGTTTAAAAACATTTTTGTAGATCTGGATTAGGCTTTGTTTTAGTAATACAATATCACTCACACAAATAAACAAGATACATATCGACTAATAAGTCTTTAGCGCAATCCATTTTAAGTTTATATGGAAAAATATTGCTTCGTAGTACCACATTTTTTAAATATGCCATTTCGATGAGAAATTCAATTCTCTACAAAATTTTTCCTATGAACTATACGAAAATTTTGCTTCGTTTTCGTGCTATATTTAAAAAACTGCAAAAGTGCATTTTCACCCCTATCTTCAATTTCAACCCTCTAATTTAATAGCACCCAGCGGTTTTTAATTTTTAATGACCCTTCAAGCAAGTCATGTGATGAAAATCCTTGAACGTCTTAATTCCTTTCTTTTTTGCAAAAAATGAGAATTAAAACGTATAAGGGTAAACGCGACGAAAATCTAAAAATTGACTAAGTTTGAGCGTCCATATATCGAAATTTTTTTCTACTTTTTCTACTCAAAAAAAAAACTAGAGGCAAAAATCGAACTTTTTGCTTTTTTCAAATTGTTTATTAACGTTTTTTTTGCATAAAATTTTCCTTTTAAATAAGCTATTTCTATGGGAAATTCAATTCCCTAAATAATTTTTCCTATGAACTAAAGCGAAATTTTGCTTCGTTTTCGAGCTACAATTAAAAAACTGAAAGAGGTGCATTTTCACCGCTATCTCCAATTTCCACCCTCTAATTTAATAGCACTCCGCGGTTTTTCATCTAAAATGACCCTTTGAACGATTCATGCAATAAAATTGCTTGAACGTCATAGTTCCTTTTAACCCTGTTTTTTTGCATATAATCAATAGCTTATTAGGGCTCAAATGTAAGTTGGTCTAAATTGGCTTAATTCTGAATTAAATAATTCCTAGCATATTGTGCACGTATTTCTGAACAGTCGGTAAGACAGAAAAATGAAATTTTACATGTTCCATACTAGGACATATATTGTTATTATACTACTAAAAACTAACATAATCAAATAATGATGATTGGTTCCAGTTGCAATTGGACAAAGGACCCCGCAAAACCTTATGGAAAATGGTTCCCCATTTCCTCGTGCCTATTAGAACTTTTGATCAGCACATCAAGAACAACAATATCCCAAAGTTTGAACGAATTTGACCGGGAACCATTTTCCATAAGGTTTGTGCGGGGTCGTTTCAATTGATCTCTGAAATAAGCAAATTAAAAAGAGAACGCACTAGATATAGAATGAGATGGAAATGCAGATAGGTAGGAAGTAACCCACAGTAAAGGCAGATTTCGTTCCCCAACCCCAGTGTTACCAGATCTCCTGTTTTAACAGGAGATCTCCTGTTGTCACTCTCACTCTCCTGTTCTACTGTTTTCACTATGAGATCTCCTGTTTTTAGTTTCAATGTCTATTCTTCTGGTTTCTCTATGAAATCTTCTGTTGATTATACTAATTTTCCCCAGAATAAAAATATTTTAGTATGACACTGTTCTCTAACGGCACTGTGTTCGTCACTTGTCAATATTTTCAGTCCTGTTATATTTTCTGTAGCCCAGTTCATGTGTACATATTTAAATTTTAAATCCGCAATTCGCGTTTATATGAACTGGGCCTAACAGAATATGAATAGAAGGCGAGTTCGTTTACTTCAGCGGGATTCCGGGATTTATCATTTTGACAACTGACAGTTGTCAAATCACGTGACGTACCGATGTAATTGAAAACTATTAAACGAACTACATTTATATATTTTGCTATATTTTGTGCATGTACTTGTGTTTCTCTATTAAAAAATATATTTATTAATATCTCCTGTTGAAAAAATAAATCTCCTGTTTTTTTGGCTACATTCCTACTGTCGATAGAAATTTCCATCTGGCAACACTGCCCAACCCATTACTTTGTCACTGCCCTCGAATGAATTTGGTTTACCTCTATCTTTGTAAACGTTTAGTATATAAAAATAGACACTGTCACTTTTTGTTTCCTACTATTATGCAAATACTCACATATTCTTATAATGTAAAGAGTGCAGTTATACAGGGTCGGAAAGTCCCCATGGTTCATCGGCCGTTACGTGAGAGCGATAAAGAAAGTCATAGAAATCCGTGCGATAGAGAAAGATGGCTATAATGAAGGCGTCTAATAGTAACCGCCCATTTCGCCCTTCCACAAATAAGATCCACTTCTTATTTCGCCAGCTTTTCTAAATTATTTGAAAAAATTATTAATGGCAGAATTCTGAAATTTGTAAACAGTTGTAATTTATTATCAGTTAGCCAGCATGGTTTTCGTCCAAACCATTCAACTAATACTGTATATTCACTCCTTTCTGATGTTTACAAACAACTTGATGAGGGTAAAATTGTAGTTTAGCTCTTTTTTGATCTAACAAGGGCTTTTGATTGCGTTGGGGAAGGTTTTTTAAGACAAAAATTAAATAGTTTAGGGATTAAGCAGCCGCTAGACAAACGGATTAGTTAATTCCTATCTGACAGGTCAATCAGCGTTAAGCTGACTGGTACGCAGTCACAGCAACATAAATTTAGTATTGGAGTTCCGCAGGGAAGTGCGACCGCTCCACTGCTGTTTTTGCTTTTCGTGAATGATCTGAAACAACATATGACCGATAACATAACACTGGTCATGTTTACCGATGATACCACCATTAGTTTAGTAGGCAATAATTTTAGTGATTTACAAATTCAGGCAAATATAGTTCTCCAACAATTTTACACCTGGTGCGAACGAAACAGGCTTATAATTAATGCAACTAAAATTATGTATATAGTTTTTCATTTACGAAAATGCAAGCAAAAAATTAATTTAACCCTGAACAACACAGTGCTGGAGAATGTCACTAATACCAAATTTTTGGGCTTGCATGTAGATTAGAATCTCTCATGGTCGGTGCATGTGGACTCCATTGCCAGTAAACTGAAGTCAGCTTATTTTGCAATAAGGAACCTGAAATACATTGTGAGCAGTCAATATCTGCTAAATGCTTTAACATTCTCGCACATTAAATATTTAATTATATACTGGGGGTGCTCTACGCATGCATATCGAATTCTACAGAACAGAATTATCAGATTGATTTTCTCCTTAAACCCGTTAGATTCTTGCAAAGCAATATTTAAAGATAACAAAATACTCACTCTTTATTCAATACTTATTTACGAGTCCGCTATTTCTGTGAAGCTAAACCCCGACAAGTTTCCTCTGCGAAATAGTTTGCGTGTTCACGGTACAAGAAATGCAAGTCATATCATCATTCAAAACTATAATTTAAATACTTTCAGGAGTGGTCCGCTTTTTTTGTATGCCAATATTTATCTCTCTACCTGTAAATATTAGAAATATTTGTATTTTATCGAAATTCAAATACGAGCTGCGTAAGTTTTTGTGAGCTCATACTATTTATTCCGTACAAGAATTTTATTCCTGTGTTTCACATAGACATGCCTAACAAAATTATTTTAACGTATGTGTGATATATCTATTTGTGTAATTTTATATTTAGATTAAGATAATTTGGATGTAACAATTTTGTCAAATATTGTAACTCTGTATTTCTGTAGTTTACTTTACACTAGTTGTATTGACGCATCATGTCCTGTATGGGTTCTATGAATAAAGATTATTATTATTATTATTAATTATAGCCATCTTTCTCTATCGCACGGATTTCTATGACTTACTTTATCGCTCTCACGTAACGGCCGATGAACCATGAGGACTTTCCGACCCTGTATGAAGGCAACGCTTGTGTCACTTTTTGTTTGAATAAAATTAAATTAAATAAAAGAGAACCAGGCCTACAGCCAACCCTGTACAACATTGAAGCCGCCCTAACATTTCCGATCTCTAGCTATCACACTCGCATAATACCAGGCCAATATTTTATGAGTTTGCAACGTCCTTTTAGCAGTTCTATTGTTATCTTTATTGAATAAAATTGAAATATATTAACGATAACCTCTCGAAATGGTTTTGTGTCCAATTAACTTAAAATATAAGAAACAGTATTATTAATTTATTTTAAAACTACCAAGGTTGGTATATTAATACTCCAGTTCTATAAAATAAAATTGTCTACCTATACAGACACCTAATTAACTACTATTTCTAATAAAATATAATTATTATCCTTTTCGGCAACTAATAAATACATGGGCAAATATTTAATTTTCTCAAGTACTTAATCTGACATTAAACATCAAAGCTGATAATGATCGGGTGGTGTCCATGCAGTGGGATGGTTTCATGGGTTATTTGCGTTAGATGAACATCTAAACCAGCTATAAACGGCATAACGTCGTCGTGTGCCGGGCTATCCCCTTATCTGCCGCAAACATCTAATTTCGGATAATCTGCAGTAATCAAATACTGTTGCTGCGAGCTCGTGGGATTTTTTAATAAGCTAAAGTGATGTGGAATACGTAATCATTTAACAAATCATAAAAAATAGGTATGTTGCAATTAATCATTTCTCTTTGACATACAGGGTGAGTCAGTTTTTTGTGGTAGGATTTTAACAGTTGATAGAGAATAATTTTTTAATAAGAAAAGTTCCTATAAACGTAGGTCTTAGAACGCTTCGTTTGTGAGATATAGAGTGTTGAAAACAAACTTTTTTTAAGAATTTTTCTTAATATCTCTAAAAGACCAACATATATATTGAACTGAAATTTGGTATTAATAACACATTAGTTATGATGAATAAAATAAAGATATCTGTTATCTATTTTACCCACCAGTGACGTGCCTGAGGTGGGTAACTGCCCGCTTTAAAAAAATAATTCGTACGCCCGTGAATTTTTCTGGAAAGTAACATAATTTCTAAATATTTTTAATCAATTCTGAACAAAACAGGTCTCTCAATTTTTTATAAAGTTAACGGTTTTTGTTTAAATTCATTTGACATGAAACTGTTGATACTGGTACCTAATACATTTGTGAATTAATAAGAAAAATATGATGTGCACTGAAAATCAACAAAAACTATTGAATGAATAATAACAGTTGATAGAGAATCATCTTTTAATAAGAAAAGTTCCTATAAACATAGGTCTTAAAACGCTTTGTTTGTGAGATATAGGGTGTAGAAAACAAACATTTTTAAGAATTTTTCTTAATATCTCTAAAAGACCAACAGATATTAAACTGAAATTTGGCATGAAAAAACAAACACAGAACTTAAAAAAAGAACTAATTGACACACACGTTACACAATGTTTGCGTTCTTATGTCAACGTTATCACATTTAATCGTTTTTGTTGATTTTCAGGGTACATCATATTTTTCTTATTACAAATGTATTACCAATATCGTTGGAACAGTTTCATGCCAAATTAATTTAACCAAAAACCGTTCATTTTATAAAAAATTGAGAGAGCTGTTTTGTTCAGAATTGATTAAACAATTTAGAAATGATGTTATTTTCTAGAAAAATCCACGGGCGTACGAATTGTTTTTTTAAAGGGGGCAGTAACCCACATATCTTTGTTTTATTCAGCATAACTAATGTGTCATTAATACCAAATTTCAGTTGAATATATGTTGGTCTTTTAGAGATATTAAGAAAAATTCTTAAAAAAATTTTGTTTTCAACACCCTATATCTCACAAACGAAGCGTTCTAAGACCTACGTTTATAGGAACTTTTCTTATTAAAAAATGATTCTCTATCAACTGTTAAAATCCTACTACAAAAAACTGACTCACCCTGTATAAGAGAGGTCTTTTTACTAAGTGTAAAATATTATTTTTAGGAAATTTTACTAAAATTATAATATCAGTATGTAATTGCATTTAAAGATATTTGCAAATAAATGCCAGACAAAAGTGGTACTATCGTGAAATATTGTGTGTCGCAAAATTCACGTACATTTCGAATTTTGCTCCATCTAAAAATAAAAGACAGCGTGACAGCTATCAGTTCAGGGTTATTAAAAATGAAGTGCTAAACGGAAGAGCAACGCGTTTTCATTGGTGAGCAATACTTTAAAAATATTGAAAGTTTGGCAGCTACAGTTCGCAATTTTCGTACAAAATATGGACTTAAATATTGATTTAACTTTATCAACTGTGAAGAGATTAATTGAAAAATTCAGAAAGACTGGATGGAATTAGTGATTTTAAACACTGGCCGTTCTTCAAGTCGTTCAACACAAAACATCATGAGAGTGTTGCTGAGAGTCCAGGAACATCAATTCGGCACCGTGGTCAAGAATTGAACATTTCGAGAAGCTGTCTGCATCGTATTCTCACGAAAGATCTGCATTTTTATACTTACAGAGCGAAGAGAGTTCGTTGAATGGATTATGGAACAAGTGATGCTGATTTTTCGAAAAACATCATCTTCAGTGATGACTTTTTTAATCGACAAAATTGTCGCATTTGGAGTTCAGAAAATCCGCGGGTGACTGTTGAGAAACAAATGCATCCACAACGTCGTGTCACTGTTTGGTACGGATTTTGAGCTGGAGGCATTCAGATCATTCGTTTTCGAAAATGCGGGTGAACAGGCAATAACAATAAATTAATGGTGCTCACTATCGCCACAGTTTTTGAGTAATTTCCTGGTCGAGTAATTTCCCGTTTTGGTGATCAGAATTGGCCATCGAGACCATACGATTTAATGTCATTGGACTTTTTTAGGGTTTTTTGAAGTACACGATTTATGCCTACAAGTCCACGACCACCCACGCCCTGAAGGAGGAAATTGGTCACTGTGTCAACGAAATTCAACCGCATTTATGCAAAACGGACATGAGAAATTTTGACAAAAAAATGCGTATGTGCCGTGGAGGCTATTTACCCGATATGCCATTCCATACATAACCCTATATTGTATACTTTATGAATCAATAAAAAATTTACAAATTTTAATTAAAAATCTATGTTTTCTATCAAAATTACGCCTTGCGTGAATATTGGGACACCCTTTAAATATCAGCACTACCAAAAATAAGAACAATAGATATTATAAGATTTTCAGTTAATTTAAATTCTCTATTGTATTATTTTCCTTCACAAAATTGGCCAAACCTCATTTAAGTATACAGGGTGTCCGGAAATTATGCGTCAAGACTTCAGGAGTTGATTCCTCACAAAAACTAGGATCACAAAGTCCTATAACAATTTTTCGAAAGCTCAATATTAACGGAGATACAGCGTGTCAAATTTTTTTTTTTTTAGTGTTTCTTAGATAACTTTTTTATTTGTGATTTGATTGTTTCCAAGTCTTTCCTATGTATTACTAGTGCCCTTGCAGATTTATGTTCCAAATATGATGCAAGTCCTCCAGTGCCAAACGGCCTAACCTGACCTTAATCTTCGATCTAAGGCCCACAACTTTTTTGTTTTCACCGCTTTATAAATTTGAACAGCACCATGTTAAAGAGTATCAAAAATTATTTAAAAAAGTATCTCTTGTTGCGATACAATAAAATGAACCGTTTCTGAGAAAAACGACTTCAAACATTTTCATGTGTTAACGCTGTTTTAAACTGATATTCACAGTTTCAACTTATCAATACAAAATTTATTCACTAACTACATTATTAAGTAACATTTTTATTTAGTCTATGCTCTTATAATAAGTTCATTCATTCTTCTCAGAAAGTTGCGACGAACCCTGAAGAATATGCCCTATTTTGCTCTTATTATTGAAAAACTGTCAATAATTCATTGCCTCTTCCACGTTATTCACAGGCCTTCTGTTTATCAGTGACTTGACATAGCCCCAAAGGAAAAGTCGATCGGGTTCAAGTCGGGCGATCAGGCAGCCCACTATCTGAATCCACCACGCCCTATCCACCTCTCAGGAAAAATTTCATTGAGGTGCTCTCTCACCGTTAAACTGTAATGAGGCGGTGCACCGTCATGCTGTAGCCACATTGCACGTCACACTCCAATAGGAACGTTTTCCAACAAAACTGGCAGATCATTTTGTAGAAAGTGTAGGTAAACCTCACCACCAAGCCTTTGAGGAAAGAAATGTGGCCCAACTAAACGATCTCCCACGATGCCAGCCCATACATTCTCAGAAAATTTATTCTGGAACCAACGTTCCACCACTAAATGAGGATTCTCGTCACACCAATAATGTTTATTATGTATATTTATTATACCATCATGCCCGAATCCAGCTTCATCCATGAAAAGAATTGAATTGATGAAATTTCTGTTGCCATCATAGAGATTTATAATTGTCCTGCAAAAATTCAGTTGTGCAATCGGATCTCTAGGGAGTAGGGCTTGGACCTTTTGATAATGGAATGGATGCAGGAGTTGTTCCTGCAAAATTTGATGGACTGAGCTTTTGGGAATATTTTCTTGCGATGCAATTAACCTGAGACTTATATCAGGATTATTATCAACCACATCCAAAACACGAACTTCAGCCCCAGGAGTTCGAGTTCGTCGTGGGCGACCGACATCAAACCGCCTCGTCTTAAAAGAGCCAAACTCGCCTAATCTCTGATGGACAGTACTGAACAATGCGGTCGTGGAATTCTTCTATTTGGAAATGCATCTCGATACAAACGTTTTGCTCTTGATGCATTTCCCGCAGCTAAGCCATAATAATAATACATGTCGCGTAGCTCCTCATTCGAATATTTATTATAATTATTATTGTTATTATTATTATTAATTTTATCAGTTTTAATCACGATACTTATTACACACAAATGATCACAACAGAATAATTCACATAAATATTATCTGTCAAAAGTAGCTAAGGCAACATTAAGTAATTGTTTTCAAAGCCTCCTTTGTAAATCTTAAAAATCAGTTTAAAGCAGCGTTAACGCATGAAAATGTTTGAAGTCGTTTTTCTCAGAAACGGTTCATTTTATTGGATCGCAACAAGAGATACTTTTTTAAATAATTTTTGATACTCTTTAACATGGTGTTGTTCAAATTTATAAAGCGGAGAAAACAAAAAAGTTGTGGGTCATAGATCGTAGACTAAGGTCAGGTTAGGCCCTTTGGCACTGGAATATTTGCATCATATTTGGAACATAAATCTACAAGGGCACTAGTAATATATAGGAAAGACTTGGAAAAAGTCAAATCACAAATAAAAAAGTTTGCTACCTTCTCGTTTCGCTGAGGGTTGATGTATTTACCCTGATCTTAAAGGAAAAAAAAAGGGTCCAAGTTGGAAGTACAAAACCCTAAGCTAGCCTTCAGCCGGAGCTGGTCGTGCGGTCATTCTTTAAGAGGACCATTTAGTTTAAGGGCGCCAGTAACCATTTACCCTAGGGTTCTGAGCTACTCAATATTCGGTTACTAAATATTGAGTTCAAAGATAATGTTGAACCAAAATAGCTTATTTAGCAACTAGTAGCAACACTTAATACGGTTATATTTTAATATGCTCAACTTACTAAATTAATAGAACGAAATAGTTCAGTTACTAATATTTATTAACGTTATTACTTCAGAATCACAACTAAAGTGTCTAAGTCGACGATACCTATTAAATAAATGAATATAGATAAATGAGAATAAATCTCAATTGGGAGACCGCTCGTGATCACGATAGGTGGACAATTGTTATATCTATCATCAATTCTTATCTAATTCTTTATAAACAAATTGAATAAACGATATTAGTAAGAAAAAATATATATATAAATGTCTAATAGTAACCGGACTATCTAATATAACTGACTGGGAAGAAAAAAATAACTAAGCAATAAAAGAAGAAAAGGAAAAGTTTAACATTAATCGGGGACACAACCATAAGCTATTTACTGATCATTTGTATGAATATGTAGGTAACTCTGAAAGTTTTAGTAATTGTTTACAAATTAAAAATGATAAGAAAATACATAGGTACAACTTTTGTTTACTGACAGCCGGTATTAGCTCATAGAATTATCTTATTTGGAATAACAAAAAAATAAAAAGTAATAATAACTAACAGATAAGTTTATGTATATGATTTGCCCCGTAGGTTTAAGACTAGTTGTAATTTAGTAATGTTCAGATAAAGTGCACAAAGATGGTTCTGAACATGCACATACCGTATATGGGTATTTTATATTATTACACAAAATTATTAAAGAAAGGAAAAAAATATATATACATATATAGATCAGCTGTTAATTGGTGCAATTAATAGGAGTCAGATATAAATCTACCTCTACTTGCTTGCCTCGGTGCAAGAAACCAAAGGAATAAATTTAAAAATAAAGAAATAAGTTTTGCTTATCTGGAGACCCTGTAGTTGCAGATGCACCGGCCCAATGAGCACGCCCAGTAGAAGACTCCGCCAAGATCTACGAGTAGCTTGTACCCCGATGACACAATATAGATCCTTGTAGCAGTGATGTAAGACCAGCTGAGAGGCTGCCTCAAAGGTTGAATGTCAAGGGATGGAAGGTTGTCTCTCTACTGATAATAAGGGATGTCAGCCCGTGGTAAAAAGCCCTATAAAATACGATACACCAGAAGGTAAATGAGGAATAATGGAAAAAAAATAGAGTAATTACTTACAGCGATGGAGAGTGGCTTATTTAGTATCCCAGTAATCATATAAGGGAAATTAAATATTACGGCCTGATTTTGCAATCGCCAAGGTGCACTAAAATCCAGCCAATGCTGCAATTGTATTCCACAAGAAAGTTCCAAGATACGTACTATCCAAAATGCATCAAAGGAACACAATTTTCACTCAATTTCCTGACACAAAATCCCCTTTTTGGTTAACACAAGCGTTAAGATATAGCAGAAAATTTTCCACACTCGCACCTTATCGATAGCCGTACGAAAACGTAAAAACCTATCTCCCCAATCCAAAAACTGCCGTTACCTTTTTTGCGAGTTTCAATATTAAACGGCTTAGATTTGTAGCCAGAAAAGAAAGGTAATGAATGTTGCCTATGGTTTAGGTCCATAAACATTATTAAACAGAATATATACCAGCTGTCCTTAAGTTTTAATTAAAATTCTCAATAAATTTAATTGAACCGTTACAAGTTATCTAAGAAAAACTAAAAAACAAAATTATTTTTTGACACCCTGTATCTCCGTTAATATTGAGTTTTCGAAAAATTGTTATAGGACTTTGTGACCCTAATTTTTTGTGAGGAATCACCTCCTGAAGTCTTTACGCATAATTTCCGGACACCCTGTATAACTGTTTTCCCAAGTGTTCATAAACTTTTGGTTTCTCAAATTCTCTCTTTTTATGCCATCTTTGTGTTCGTTTTTGAATCTTCAATATCATTGTGATGACATCTTTGGTTAGAAAAAAATAGTTTAATAAAAATAACCATTGACCTATTCTCAATTTTCCAGAGATAGCATAATACAGGGTAGGAAAGTACCAATGGTCTATCTGAAGTTACGTGAGAGCGATAAAGTAAGCCATAGAAATCCATGCGATAGAGAAGGATGGCTATAATGAAGGCTTCTCTTAGTCACCGCCCGTTTCGCCCTTCCACAAATAAGATCCACTTCTTATTTGTGAAAGGGCGAAACGGGCGTTGACTATTAGACGCCTTCATTATAGCCATCCTTGTCTATCACATGGATTTCTATGGCTTACTTTATCGCTCTCACGTAACTTCTGATGGACCATCGGTACTTTCCTACACTGTATACCTAAGAAACAAAGGAAAAATTAAATTATTTCACTATACAGTGAGTAAATTTATTTCGGTAGTAGTTTTAGTAAAACCCGTTATTTCATGCATCATATCTCATTTCTGGATCTTGGTCGGTTTAGTAGCTATTTAATTTAATATTTAAGGGATGTTTGTAGCCCCCAAAAATAATTTGCAAATAAATTAATTTCGGTATTCATTTTAGTAAACCCTTCCTCTATTTTATGTACCATAATGTCATTTCTAGATCTTGGTCCGTTTAGTGGCTATTTAATTTAATATTTAAGGGTTGTTTGTAACCATCTAAATAATTTGCGAAATGTAAATCTGTTTCGGCATTTGTTTTAGTAAAGCCTTACTCTCTGTTATGCATCATGTCCCATTTCTGGATCTAGATCCGTTTTATTTAATATTTAAGGAATGTTTACCCTCAAAAAATAATTTGCTTGTATATCTATTTCGGCAGTCGATTTTTGTAAATATTTACTCTATTTTATGCACCATGCCGCATTTGTGGATCTATGTCCGTTTACTGGTTTTTTAGTTTAGTATTTAAGGGATGTTAATAACCCTCCAACTCCAAATAATCTGTGAGTGAATTTGTTGCAGCATACCTTAGTAAAGCCTTATTATCTTCTTTGCACCATGTCGCATTTTTTTATTTATGTCCGTTTAGTGGCTATTTAATTTAATATTTAGGGATGTTTGTAACCCTACAAATAATTTGGGAGTGAATCTGTTTCGATAACCGATTTAATTCTTTATTTATTTCGACGTTACAGGTTTATGGAATTATGAAGAGTAAATACATACAAACATATTTCAATTCACAGATCAAATAAAAACTTATTTTATTTCACAAATATTTAATTATTGATATTTTCAAATTACTGATTGCAGGCTTGTCATCGTATATGGACTAAATGAAGTGACAATTTTGATTTACTTTTGTTTCCTCAACTTAGTGAATAAGCTCCTGCAGTGTTTGAAATTTGTCCATACACTAAAGCTTGTTATTTTAAAACAATTATGTTTGGGAGATACAAGATAATAGTATATTATTTAACGAGCGTATAATGTAGGCTATATTACACGAGCCGTAGGCGAGTGTAATATAGCCATTATACGCGAGGCAAATACTATACTTTATCTACGACTTAGTATCCGGTGTTTCAGTTATAAATTTGTATATTTCATCTCCAGTAAATGCCTTTGATTTCTTGGGTTGGTAGCCTTCTGACTGCCTTTTTAATAAAGCTCGAACTTTTGCGTAAGATTCTATATTCATATTATGTTTAAGGTTAAGTGTGCTCTTAAGCATGGAATAATGGCTCCACAATGTAGACGATTTATATTTTTTTGTCAATTCCTTGAAATATACCAACAAAGTATCTTCGGAAAACGAATTTGTGCCAATTTTTAGTCGCCAGTCCATAAAGCTGTTATATACAATTGTGTAATTTTTTCGTGATTTCTCTGGAAGTAATTCCAATGATGCTAATTTCGCGGCTTCACGAATTTCAGAAGGGGTGCATCGAATTTCATTTTCACTGTCAGAATTCATGGTTAAACACAATTTACATTAACAACTGAAAACTGCAAAATTACTGCAAAAATCAAAAATGTTTTATTTTGCGAAGTGTTGTCAAATCAATTACATTATAGTTACCATAGTAAGAACAATTCAAGCAAGCTCGATTCTATTTTTTAGCGCGGTCAGAAGCTATAAGGGATACGTATAAAAATTCATATTCCGCACCTGTGGAATATGAAACTCATATTCCACGAGTGTCCATGAGTTACATTATGTACTTACTATCACAATTATAATGCATCTATTATTAAATAGTCGTAGATAAATTAATATATTTTTTGGATGAAAACTTTGTATATTTTTACATATCTATTAATAATAATAAGAAAGAGGTATACTCTTTTGGCCATATTTTCCTTATATGTATTGTAATCCTAAGAAAACGTTCTATCCAAATATCTAGAAATATACAGTGTGTACTATTTAGAGAAAACAGAGATTCAATAAATATATCTGAAATGCAACATCCAATTGTTTTCTGAAATCACAAAAGAATTTCCTACAACTTTTTTTTAATACAAAAGCAGCAGAGATGCCCTTATCTGGTAGAATGTTAAATGAATAATCTTGTATATTCAATTAATATAGTACATATATAGTATATTTGTAATAGGGCGAATAAAAGATATGTACAAAAAGTGTAACTTTACATACTTATTGCATACATATTTTAGTTTTTTCTTTGAACTGCTAAATAGTCATTTTCACTGTTGAAGTAACTTCTTTGTAAATCAATTAGGGGAGCACTTGATTAAAAAAAACATTTCCGAAGTGAAAGCTACTTTTTACACGGCGGAAAAGTCACTATAGTTACATTTAATTATTGATTAGTGTGTTGTCTGGCTTCACTTGAACATTGGAATCACACTTGGGCGGCTTCTCATGTTGCTTATTAAATTAATCTTTGTGTCGACGCTCATTGCACAATAGCGTCTCGACGGCATAATGTATAACCGCAAGTTCGCAACTGGAGAGTTATATTAACAGATATGCAAATTTTTTACAGATTAAGGTGACCTCCTCATCATATGTTTTTCCAATTAGTTGATATGAGTTTACTACGCACATAATTAGAGAAATTTTACTTAAATTAGAGTATAACGTAAAATATAAATGTTCATGAAAAATATAAAAGTTTTAGGCTTCGTCTTTCGTAGCACTGGTTTTGTGGTCTCTTCTGGGTACCTGGAATTTGGAAGCTTCCTGGAGTTTGTGAGGGCCTCCTATTGATTAACAATTTTTACTGATAATAATAAATGAGTATGTGAGATTCTGTTCCTGGTTACCGAATTGTAAAGTACTAAGGTAGACGTTTGATCCCATATCTTGATGGGTCCGCAGAAGTACTGTAGCGAAGTTTGCCTTAGATTGGGACAATAATTGGCCTTAGGATGGGTAATGGACATGTAGTCTGACGTGATACTGTAATTTCGTACTGTGGTTCCCCAGTTTGAATTTCGCATTTTTCAGAAAAGTTTTCCGACATTCGGGACCGGGGTGATTTTTCAGTTTTTCAAATTTTTACCTATGTTTCGAATTCAACCGCCAAAACTATCCACAGAGCCCAAACCACTGCAAACATCCGAAACCTCAGCAGAAGACAACAGGAGAGCCAGACGCTGTTAGCAGAGCAACCAATGATCTGAGATAACTTTTCACCCCAGTTTCGTGAACACGTCATTAGGATCCAAACTACACACCAGTTCCCGAAAATTCGCGAGCTTACCCTCAAATGTAATCGAACGTCGACTCAGTTATGTAATCAGAGCGGAAGTCTGGTCAGTGTGAGTACATGACCCAAGATCAAGCATATTGATTGCCTTGAAGCTACCTTTTCTTATTGAATGGAAAAAGAAGAGCCAAGGCTGTACGAGGATTTCAAAGGACAAATTCGAGAAACTTGAAAACAACAATTTTTCGTAATTCGTTGATCGAATAGCAACTTTAATCACATAATTGCATTGTATAGCACCCCTTTGCTTGACACATATCCATATATGCTAAAAATTTGTTGCGTACGCACCGCTCTACCAGTCATCTAGCATTCAATCCGCTCAGGACTTTCTTTGCCTACAGCGAAGATCCCAAGGAATAAAGCCAAGCTTAAAAAGCTGTACCTACCTATCAAAAAGGCATAAACACAAAAATAGTCACAGAAATAGTGAAAAAACTAGCCAAACAATCCTGTTTACGAGAATTTCGATATATATACACACCAATCGTCTTCATGCAAATTAGAGATCCGGAATAAGTATAATATAGCCACGACATTTTATTCCAATATTCCATAGGCCGTAGACACCGTACAGCGAATGCATTTTCATGTATTCACATTATTTTTTCGAATAAGCAAAACAGTCTTTCACAATTTGAACTTTTTATGTGAATCAAGGAACAACATGTAGAAGTTTAACAGTCGAATTAGGGTACACCCTATATAACACACCGCTGATTGCCTGTCCTATAATTTGATGACTTAATATTTATACCATAAAATGTATGTAGATTAAATTGGCGGTGTTAAATATCACAGGGGCGCGTGCCACAGCTTAAGCAACAAGGGAGCTCTGGCTCATCCTGATCAAGATACTCCCCGTGGAGCTCTGCTGAACAAACAAATAATTTGTTTGACCAAGTGGCTTCCTCACTCACGGGAGATCGTGTCTTCGTATCATTTGTTCAGTGGCTTTCTATGCCACACCTGTGTTTGCTTTGGGGATTTTGTAAATGTAATCAAAACTGCTGGTGCAAGTCAATACAATTAGTAACAGATATGTAGATTTATTGTTACTACCTGCCTTATTAAAATCGACGACATTAAGCACGTTGACCAAAAAATACGTACTGTACTCGATAAAAATCATATTGTAGAATCTCTAGTTTGAATTATTCGTTCATATTTTGAAATATTTTTTAATTTATTTTAAATTTTATGCTAAAGTGTATTCAGTTTAAAACTC
Organism: Anoplophora glabripennis; assembly: GCF_000390285.2. Classification (NCBI taxonomy): domain Eukaryota; kingdom Metazoa; phylum Arthropoda; class Insecta; order Coleoptera; family Cerambycidae; genus Anoplophora; species Anoplophora glabripennis. The sequence goes on from NW_019416794.1 coordinate 96,460, forward strand.
GCCTAGCATACTATACCAACATATATCTAATGCGTACAGTTTGTACCAGCTCAATAACGTGTATAAAAAGACGGTCAGTCAGTGTCACACCATTTTATTTCTTGATTTGTCATTTTCCAACCTAAGTGTTTACTTTCGTGTCATATGCGTGCAAGTGGAAAAACATTATTATTTTGACATATTAGTTATTCCAATGTGTATTTAAAAATAGAATCGTGTGTAAGTGTGTCCCAATCTTGAATTACTATTCTAAGTAAATCATTTTTTTCACATATTTACTTTCCTTTAAATCTTCTTAATCTTACAACAAATTTATCTGAAATATTTACGATGTAAATCCTTAAGATTTAAGACAGTAACAGACTACACCTTTTTTTAATTCTCATAAAGTTACCTTAAGATATCAAATATTAATAAATGGCGCAACTACTATTTGGGTAAATCCCATCGGTCACAGAGAAATGGAGTAACCGGTTGATTTGAATGGGAAAATGTAGATGATGTCAAATTTTTTCTGTATTATATAGCAGAAAATCAAAACAAAAACTTATAATTTGTTATGTATATACATTTCATTAAAAAAAATTAAGGAAAAATAATTGCTTTTTTATAGAACATTTATTTAAATGAAAGCTATATCAAAGAAGCAAGGTTCGAAGATGTGTGTTACTAGTCACCAGGATAATAGGTTTGTTCCTGGAGCAGTCTCAAACTGTTTTCACACTATCAGATATACTCGGAATTAAGTTGTCACATACTTTCAGTGAGTATAAAGTTACTAATGAATTGGTAAAATATCTCTGATAGTTTCAATCAGCCCTCAACTGCTGCAGAAACAAACCTAACGAAACCCAGACCCTGGGGCTATAACTCTGAGCCTCGGCAAGACCTAGCAAAATGAAACCAAAAAGTGTTTAGGTTTTGCTTTTTTTAGAATCAAACCAAAAAGTGTTTAGGTTTTAAAATTTCATATCATCCAGTCGCTGATTGCGTGACCTTTATAGAATCAAACCAAAAAGTGCTTATGTTTTGAAATTTTATATCAGTTTTTTATTTAGAAAAAGTACCTCCGTAGAGCTTGCGGGTTAGGATGTAGTATATTTTAGTCGCTGCTCTTATCACAATTATGCATTAGACATAATGCGAATTTGTCGATAGATTGCATTAATAAAGGATACACAACAGTGCAATCTTTAGGAAAAGTTTTAGGATGAATATTATTTAGTGATAATTCAGTGTTAATCCAAAGCATCAACATTAATAAATTTTGATATTTTGCTGAAAGCGCTGGAGCAAAAAATTTCCAAGATTTTACCGGAAATATGAAATTTCTTAAATTTGTTGGATACGCCAGTACTGCAATTTAGGCAACCATACTTACACTTTAATGATTTCATGGTTGCATAAAAGAAAACTCCCGTATTTTATTTTCCATCATAATTTGTATGATAACATAGCTTTTGAACACGTAATAATTAAAATAAATAAAAAAATAATAAAATAAAATTGGATTGATTGATTGCAGTATAAACCAACAAACTGTATTTCCATTACCGTGAACGCTTTTGAGAGGAGATATGTATTATCTGTCTAAAATTTCGTGAGATATATGTTTTAAGCTAAATACACATCCACAATTTCGATTTGCCCCCCACCGAGAAATTTTTCTGGGGACGCCCATGCCAAGAGTTATATGAAACTGTCTGGGGGTAGTATATTTAAGTCACTGCTCTTATCACAATTATGCCTTAGACACAATGTGAATTTGTCCGTAGTTTCTATTAATAAAGGATGTCGTCGACCATTTTTTGTAGTCATAGTAGAAGGCGAATATTTTAGGAAGAAAATGATTTGGTGATAACTATGTTTTACCAAATTCATCAACAATAATAAATTTTAATATTTTCCTGAAAGGGCTGGAGCAAAACTTCCAAAATTTTACCAAAACCATGCGTTTATTCAATTTTGTAGAATACGCCAGTACTGGCAAATCATATTTACACTTTAGTGTATTCATGGTTGCATATACAAAAAAAAAAATAAAAAAGCAAAACTATTTTCCCGCCTATTTCTACCATCAAAACATAATTCTTTTAATTCAAGTTATCACTAGGGTTGCCAGATATCCCGGTTTGACCCGGAGCCTTCGGGTTTTGATGGTACATCTTCGGGCTCCGGGTTAACATGTAATTTTTCCGGGTTTCCTGGAAAAATTGTGATTTCTTCTCCATATGTCCTGATTCTGTCAGTTTTTTTTAGTCATCAATTATTTTCCGGTCCAGGTAGAGAAATAGATATTTCCTGAGTACGTCCTTTTTTTTAGAGATCGATTTGTTCGAGAACAGTCGGACTCTCAGTTTTTCCGAGACCCTTTTTTTAGGCATTTATTTATTTCTCCGGGTCTGACATGAACTAGATCTGGTAACCCTAGTTATCAATGAAACGCTGCTACAATTTAAACTTCTTGTAAGGAAATGATAGGGGAGATGAAAATAAATGACATAAATGGTTCAATTGTATATTATATATCAAACAAACTCTTTCAACTGCACAGAAAACTCGCGTTTACCTTTCTAACATGTTCTGCCTGCTAACATTTACATAAATTTAAATGTTTCTGATGCCCATTTTACATAAACTGTCTTAACAGTTGAATAGTTGTTTTTAAAAATTGGATACAAGAAAAAAGTGAAACTGGATTCACGGTGATTTCAGAATAAACATCAAGACAACAGCGTAAGCAATTGAATTTCCAAAAATGACCGATATAATAAATAAAATCATGTTCACAGGAGCAATATTGTCCCAAGTTTTCCAAAATCACAATTACTATTTCTAATTATTATACTTTTATATTTAATTATGGATGCCCTTTCACCCACAGAGCCAATATACACATATATATCAGAAATTACAATGTTAAATATCTTGCATATAGTGAATTAAATAGATTAAAAGGGAAGAAATAAACTTTGTAATACGCTACATTTCCAAATATCGCTATATGTTAAGCATTAGATTATACTATTATATAAGATTATAAATTGTTATTTAAACAATAAGAGGGCAATTTTCATAAACATATATTAAAACTGATTACTAGCAAAAAATATTCCAAATAAACAAAAAACCCTCCCAAAAATACATTCGCTTAAAAACTAAAAAAGAAGCAACCTTATAAAGTATTTAAAGGAAATACATGCGAATGTTTATGTCGCCATAATACATCAAAGAAAACAGCAACAATTTTACAACACAAGGGATACATATTTTATGAACAACCACTAGAATTTCGTCCGGTTATGGAGAAATTTCTAATATATTACTATATCTTTGTGAGCTAAATTGATCGATTCAAGAACTACGTGTAAGGATAAACAGCTACTAAAATATTAAAAATGTCATATTTCATGTTTCTTTTGATAAGCAATATCTTTGTATTAAATTAAGAATCCATTTGATTCGATTGGTTTAATGTTTTCGTGACAATTACTTTGTTGTTTCCAGTTACAAGTTCAGTGTATTTAAAAGCTATATTGTCTCCTATGAGCAATAGCGCAAATCTGAACATTAAATTTTCGATTACGAGTTGTGCACTTTTTCCGTTAAATGTCCCATCTGAAATACTAATCGAATGGGCGGTTTCACGTCTCTAACGGAAGAAGTCGGACCAACTCTCATTTAGGACTAATATACATAGAAGTGTTTGTACATTTTATTGGGCAATTTTTTATAAACGATACAAATGATTGTATCTTGCAGTGAGGACAAATGTCAAATTTCAAATTTTACCAAATTCACATATAAGGGCCACGTTATTTTGCACAAGCAAACGAGAATTTTCAAGGGAATTACATAGTCGTGTAAAAAAACTTGTTTTAACAACCAAAGGTCATAGCGAAGATTAGAATTGTTCACGATTTTAATTTTCCTACAACAAAAATCCTTATCAGATCGAACCACTTCAAGGAGTAAACAAACTTTTAGGCTCGCTGCACATTTACGACTCAACCCATCCGAATTGAAATGAGTGATAATTACGTTTTAATCTTACCTTTGGATATTTAGACCTGCTTATGAAAAATATAAGCATAAAAAAGTACTTCAATACCCAAAGGTATTTTTTTCACATACACTCACAGTACGCACCACTCTGTAAACAAATGTAAAGATAACACAAAAAAAGTCACACGATGCCATAATACACAAAAAATCGTATATGTGCAACGCATTTAAAGCCTTTGCGTTTGACTACGGTGGAAAAATTTCCCCGAGGCGTTTATATATGAATTTAGTAAGTTTATAATTCACAAAAAGACTTATACGGTTGATTCGGTTTTATTGAAAAATTTCAAATATTACACCGAAAGGTCATCGAATATATATATATTATATAGCGAACCATCCTTAACCATCTTCTGCGCAATATAAACTGTCTCGATCGTGGGTCGCTGACAATCTACATTGCTCCATTCAACAGATCTAACGTATAAATACCATAAATATGATCACAGTAGCACTTATAGCGCCCTTTCTCAGTCAATATATAATTATAACAGTTGTAACAAACATAGAAAAATATACATATGCTCTCAAACAATCAGTCAGCGTTGCAGACCATCTGAACACAGCTATAGCAGTGTCGATACATCGTTCCAACCCTGTAAAGACCTACCATTGTTAACCGACCAATACCAGCACCAACACTGCTCTCGTGGATTATCGTTGTCGAGCTAACGCGAATTAAAATCAGTTGTTTTGTTTCGGGGCACTTTATAAGAGTCACTGTCTCGGTGTCCGCAAGTTTTATAGCGAGTGGCATTATAATAACCATTTCCTCACGATTTGTATACAAAAAATACAAAAAAAAAAATAATAAAGTCACATACATCCCTCATACAGACCACACAACACACGAGTTCCACGCTTAGAATCTTAATTCGAGGTGGCATCTACCCTGCAAGGAGCGTCCCCTTGACCCTTGTGTTCTGTGCTCTTGTTGCAGTCTTCTTTTTTGCCTCCTGTACTCGTAGAACCGTCCTCTGTCAGGATCACATCATTCACTGGAACGTCTCTGGAAATAGAAAACGAGGTTTATTCAATTCGAGCTCTTCGCTGATTTTACATACCCGCTTTCAGTTTTAACTGTTAATGTCGGTCCCTGCGGCTTTTGACCCTTGTTAGATTTGTTAGTGTTACGTTTTTTGTTTGCCTACAAGAAAATTGAAATTTAGTAGAGTAATTAGGGGAGTAAAAGTAGGTACCAAGCTACCACAAAAAAAATATGTATATATAAAATACAAAAAATTTCATATTGTAAATTAATCATCTAATAAAGTGATTCTACAAAAACTAATGAAAATTAATAAACAAACATAAACGATATATTTTTAATTATGGTCAAAAGCAATTTTAATTTTTATTAGTTATTGGTGCATTAGATGTTTACATACATGGATTAAAGACAAGAGCATAAGTAAGTAACAGTAAGTAACTATTAGTAGTTTACAAACCGAAAATGAAACACCCTACCAACTTTTCACGTTAACCCTACCAGTAGCATAATTCGCTAGATCAGCTTTTGTTTACCACAGACCTCCTTTCAATATTTCTTTGTTGTTTTGGACCCCTAGTTACTTATAGCTGGCATAATTTTTTCCCCATCATTTGCACCAAAGGATGAGCATATTAATGTTGAAATATGGTTTAACGTGAACAAGTATCGCTGCGTCTGCCGTTGTAAATCGGTAGCGTTTAGCCAGAGGCGGCTACTCAAATTTGTTTTATATTTCAAAAACTCCTTGATTTGTACCACATGCAGACTGTGAAATACGGCTTTAGGAATACAATTTGACCACAAAAGTGAAATGGCAGACAAAATGGTCGGTAGCGTTTCTTAATTACAGCCAGTAATAGAGTTCCACCGTAAACATTGTAGTGGTCTGTGAGTGCAAGCGAGATGACTCCAGGCTCACAAACGCGCAGTGGCTCTGTAAATAGATTTGTATGAAAATAAATATAAGCAAACATATATTTTATTGAAACAACATTCAGTAATAATAAAACTAAAAATTATACACTGAAATAAAAAATATGAAAATTTTGCCACTTTGAGGGACAACTTTGTTTTAATCGAAAGTGTGTACACATTTCATTCTTTTCTAATGGCATGTCTATAAACTTGTCATGCTATATTTTTTAACATAATCGTGTATCTAAAATAAGTTAAAACATACCACTACGAAAGCCATTCTTCCAGCGTGTGTATTTTTTCTAAACATTTTTTTATTTTAGCAATCCTACATGACGGCCTAATGAAGCTTTTTATTTTCGTGGCATTCAAAAAAACGTGGCAGCAGATTAACGAGCGTGCATTGTATACTAATATTGAATTATAGTATATCTGAATTTGATAATTTTGGCAAGCAAAAAAATTGGGGCTTTTAGCCAACGACTCCCCCGTCGAGACACAGGAATGCTAAAATAAACAATGTTTAGAAAAAAAATACACACGCTGAAAGTATGGCTTTCGTAATAGTATAAGTTTTAACTTACTTTAGATAGACGATTATAAGTTGAAAAATATAGCACGACAAGTTTATAGACACGCCATTAGAAAACAATGAAATGTATACACACTTCAGATTAAAACAAATAAGTGTCCCTCAAAGCGGCAAAATTTTCGTATTTTTTATTTCAGAGTGTATAATGTTTAGTTTTCTTATTACTGAATGTTAAGTTTCAATAAAATATATGTTTTCTTGTGTTTATTTTCGTACAAATCTATTTACAGAGCCACTAAACATGCATCCAATGTATTAAATCGAATAATATATCCTTCTCAGTCCGCTGCGCGTTTGCGAGCCTGAGTTCATCTCGCTTGCACTCACAGACTGCTATGAAGTTTATAGTGAAGCCCTATTATTGGATGTAATTAAGAAACGCTACCAATTATTTTGTCTGACATTTCACTTTTGTGGTCAAATTGTATTCCTTAAGCCGAATTTCATAGTCTGCAGGTGGTACAAATTTGAGTAGTCGCCTCCGGCCAAACGCTGTCGGTTTGCAATGGCAGATGCAGCAATATTTGTTCACTTTAAACCATATTTCAACATTAATGTGGTACAAATGATGGGAAAAAAATCATGCCAGCTCTTAGGCTATTAGATATAAGTCCCAATTTAAATGGGTTTGATTAATTCTAAATTGCACCCCAAATGTAAATTTTGGAAAGATAAACAATAAATTACACCCTCACATAAGATAGTGCATTTTCTTAATTAGTTGTTATTGGTGGTTAAATGTTCTCAGAAACTTGGCGGTAGAGATGGGAAAATTCCCAAACTATGAAAATTCCTGGAAAGTTTCCATTGAAAATTCCGGAAATTTTCCGAAAATTTCAAAATTTTTTTTGGATTTGGTATTATGTTCTACATACCATCAGCTTTCCAAAAAGACCAAATACTTATATACATTTTTATTTATATTGGTATAGGAAAAATATAAATTATGTATTAATCATCCATTAGAAAAAATTACATGCTGAGGGTTACAGTACGTAAACACTATACAGTATACAATATTTATCCTTATTTTTTAACAAACAAATAGTAAATACATTAAATAATTATACTAGTTTTAAAATGTAATTGTACTTTGGTTCAACTATCAAAATTCATATTAAATTTGAAAAGGAGGCAATTTATGAGTCTTGTATTGCTCTCTATTATGTAGATTGTAGACTTAACAAAGATTAAAATAAGTAAGTGTAAGTGTTTTCCAACTTATTTGGATAATATGGTCTTCTGGTATTCCGAATTAACCGAAAATACGAAATTAACCAACGATTTTTTGTGTATGTTCAATGTTCGTAGAAGTTAGAAGTAAAATTGGCTCCAAGTTTACAAATTGTTAGAAATATTCCCGGAAAATTTCCGACGGAAATTTTTTCAGAAACTTTTCAGGGAAAATTTCTCAAGCTTCGATTATTTCTTCCCGGAAAATTTCCGTTTTGGAAACTTTCCGGGACGGAAAATTTCCCATTGCCCATCTCTACTTGGCGGACTACAGCTTAAGAACGCCTGGGTTAGATCATGCTACCCTTGTGCAAATATCTTGATATTGGTGATTTTGGTTTAAGCAAATATTAGGTAGAGGAAAAATAACAAGCACTCTGACTACTTCTAAGGTGGGACTATCTGTGGCTTCAGAGATACTCGCAATTGTCATATTTCTATTTATTATTTCTCCATTACTTTTTCCATTACTTAATATTGTGAAATTATAACAGCAGCAACAACAAAAAAACGAGGTATCTAATATACATTTTTCTTTTTTAATGTAATTTTGAAATATCAAGTTGGAATATGTTATTTTAGAATGATTTAGTTCTCTACATTTTTATATCAAATTTACGTTTTAGAGATTAACTGCTATAATAAACAAAATATTTCACAATATTTCACACAATTTGGCTTTTTGATGTTTTAGATGTTTATTCGTTAGTAATTTTACAGCAGTTATTTCCATGATGACATTATATGCTATTCCTATTTTTCCTCTCCCTATCTTTGAGTTCAAAATGAAAATGAAAAGAAGAAGCTACTGACAGACATTATTGACATTGCCTACTTAATAACATAATTAAATCATGACAAAACATGGATGTTTCCATGATAAGTACTTTTAATCATAATTCACTCAAAAAAAATATTAGATGGAGGGAAACCATATTAGGAAGTTCAAAAAATCGGATTTTTTCTTTTATTGCGCAAATTGTTAGTAGAATTATTCAAGAATATGCTGCCTAAATTTCAAAACTTCTCATTCGTTTAGATTTTATGCCTAAAACCAAATGCCTCTGGTCAGCACTTGGGCATACAGCAGGTAGGGCAGAGTGCTTGTTCAGGGATTCTAGTCGTTTATTAAGCAAGGAAAGAACAGATGCAAGCTCAGAATGATGCCTGAGGAAGAAGGACTGCTAAATTGTACTGGAGTCACTGATTGATTGGAAAGCACTCTATATATTATTAATAACTTTCTCAAATTTCTAGTTTTCGCAAATCATCAAACTAGTTTTTGTCGAAACGACATTTTTTTTATTCACGGGAACTCTAGCTCAGAAAGTTATGAACTGATCATTATGAAAATTTAAAGTGTTTCTTTATAAAATTACAAAGAACATTAACCAACAATTGGGATGATATAATTTTAATGGTATTGTTTATTCAAAATAAGTAAAAAAAAAAAATGATTTTTTTCAAACACGTGTCAAAACTTCAATTTTTACAATTTTTACCCGCAATGAAGTTCATATTCTTAGAAAACATATTATAAATGCAGGAAAACAACCATTTTGCGTTCAGATCAAAATTGCGACCACCACAATTCTCGTGAACAACCAACTCAGACTTAGTTAATTACCTCATCCCTGTGACAGTTATAAATGACATTAATTAAAAAGGAACTGATATAATGTAGGGTAATCATTTTTACCCTCGTACATGAGTTAACTTTTTTCTTGTTACTGATACATGATAGACTAAATTAGCAAAATTGTGCATGTTGCCAGTTCATGGATATTCTTTCAGTTCCTGAAAAATAACTTGTTTTGGATAACAAATACTGAAGAAAAAGTTATCTGGATAGATCGACATCAAAGTAAGTTACCCAGAACTATCGGAGACTGACAGTCAACCAATTATCGGCAAAAATGAACATGACATAATTCAACATATGAGGATGACCAACAATGAAATTCGATAACACAAACACGAACATTTATTGCAATGAACGTCATCACAGGCAAATTGATAAGCAAGATGCATAAATATCATGTTTTACACGATACCTCCTGTAGAGAATACCTTGCCCAAAAATATTAAGAAAAATGCATGAAATGAAATATACGTTAAATATGTATATGCATACATGTTGCCAATATCTGTCAAACTTGACAAATGTTGGAAGTAATGAACCTGACAGCACTGAAAGAATTACTCATAAAACTTCAAAAGCAGTGAAAAGATACACTAAAAAGCTCTAAAAATTACTACAACTAAACCGACGTACTCATTTTTTAATCTATTTTCATAGGATGTAGTCAAAAAATGAGAAATCAGTCTATTATAAATACTTGTATTTTCTATTTATTCTACACCATACCTTTTTAATCCTTGATTTTGTTGCTTTTATTTAAATATTTAAAAAATCAGGACAAAACATACTGTGTAGGATATTCTCGCTCATTACTTCACTCATTACAAAAATGTATTTTTTTTTTTAATTAATGTATAAGCAACATGTAAAGAATTGTAAGCAATTTAAAACAATTAAATAATGAAAAAAAAATAATAAATAAATTGCAAGGGCTCGAATCAAAACCAACTAAAAAAGCAGGTATTAAAAAATTCATTAGCACAAAAATTTCTAATAATACGACATAAAAAACTGCATAATCACTTACCTGATTCCTTCGAGTATTAACTGGAAAGGTCGGAGGTCCAGGTTTGCGATTCTGTCCTCTTCCCCTACCCCCATAAGTATTCTGATAATTTCCCATAGCTCCGCCGCCTCTGCCTCTACCCTGAGGAGGAAATCCCCCGCCAGCGGGAAGGACTTGCTGCCTCATGTTTGGCTGAAAGCCGTAGTTTGCCCCCCAGGAACCCACTACCACGCCGGCAACCTGTAACTGACCACCCCTGGACGGTATCGGCCTCTGGCGCAAGGTTGATGTACCTCTATTCGATGGTAAATTCATTGCTGGCAAACAGTGAGGTGGGGGGAGCCCCTGTCTAAGCATAGGAGCTGTAAACAAATGCACGTGTTATTTTAATAAAAATAAATTTAAATTTCAGGAAAAATTGGGTTTTCCTTTTAAGTGGCATTTGTAAGAATAAATATAAATAATTTTGTCTTGACAACATTTTTTAATAACAAAGATATTTAGTTTTAAAAGAATTACATCCATTAAAATTGGTAACAGGACTCTGCAACAGGTTATACAATCTCAAGGTAGAACGGTCTTAAATTATGCAACTTACAGTTGCAGCTGAAATTTTATAAAACGTGTCAGTACAACCAAGTTTTATGCTGTTAGCGATTACGCAAATTGTGTTAGAACATACCTAATTATATTAAATGAAAACTAGGATATTTTTCTTAAATGTAGAAATAATCTATAATCTTACATATTCATGTAGCGAAAATATTAGAACTCTCTTAAAGGTTGTAAATTAACAGTTTATTAAAGTTTGGCGTGTCAAATAAAATTTCAAACATTACCGTCCGACTTCCATAACATAAATATAAACTCATACATTTATTGACTTTATTTTATAATGAATAATAATAACTTTAAATAAAATAATTAATTTTTTTGCTTATCATGTAGTTTTACAAATTAATATTAAAGCGAGGAAATGATGACATTTTCACTATGGAATTAAAAATCTTATGCAGTGTCGAAACTATGAACAAAAAATTCAGGTCATTCTACCCAAAAATAATGGATACATTTTTGAAAACTGTATTAAGAGAGCTTTCATGATCAGTTATTTTTTTAAATTAATATTTTGCAAATACTTCTTTCTCAGTTAAGTGATTTATTTCAAAGTACACTTATTGGTACACTTCACTGGCAAAAAAATTTAAAATTCTGAAGTTCTAATAAAAGCACTGACTAGAAAGTTGACAATTTTTTTATGTTCAGTATATCAAAAAATTAACTCAATATTAAAAAATAAATAGCCACCTTGTTCTAATTGAAAGTTGATAACATTAATTGTTTTTAAGAAAACACTCATTTAATATTTAGCACTAAAAAATAGTTAAAGGTGACCTACGAGTATTATAGTGTAAATCACAAATTTTTTGTATACCTATATTATATCCACTGCCCCTCAACTCCCGATCTTCCCCAACTACTCAACCGCGTACGCGCGCTCGGCCGTTTTTGAGCATGTTTGGAATTTTTCACCTATTTCGCATCATTTTATCGGAAAATTTCAAATACGTTTTGTAGTATTACACTTCTACTTTTAAAATCCGACTTAAAAATTAAAATCGCACCACCTCCAACGCATTCAGATACTTTGCAAAATAGTGCTCCAAAAAATTGCGATTATGCCAAAACTAATGGTCCGTTTGCTTTGTTCACACTTAAGAAAACGCATTAGGCGGTCGCGGTCCCGTCGCATCGCGGACCGTGCTAGTCTCGGCCACGCGTGGCACAATTCCTTCCCATGTTTTATAATGTATGCATTCGTACTAGACATTCGTGAGCTAGTCTCGCTCGCATCGCATTCTCCTCCGATATTTTCCAAAGAATCTCAGGAGACCGTGATGCGATCGAAACGAAAGTCTAATGCGTTCTCTACTTTAAAGTACATATAATTTACTACTTTTGTGCACAGGGTCAGCTCTCCAACTTAAAAAATGGAGGAGTAATGAATGTAATAGTAACTATTCTTATAGAAAACCGGTCCCGGTAGAATGGTACGAAACTTTGTCGAATGATAGTCCCCAATGTGTTGATCAAAAAAGTCCATGACACGTAGGTCTGAAAAACTACCGTTCTGAAGCTACAGCCTTCTGAAGTTTTCGAATCCACATGCTCGATGACCATCAAGTCAAGTCAAGAAGGTGCTTGCAACTATTTTCCGAAGACTGAGAAATGCTGCAGATATGCTGATGACGGATAAGTTCAGCATGCGTAAAAAACATAAGATGTCGCTCAAGCAGTACGTGTCGCTATCGCTGTTCTTCAGTAGGTGCTTTACCGATTTTCTGGAGACTGAAGGATGATACAACTATTTTGACCACGGATTCACATTCAGCACACGAAAATACATCAAGAAACAACCAGTTTGGTCATTTTATAAAGAAATATTTGCTTTTATTCATTCTCCCGTAAATCGTTGGACTAGATGGTCATCGAGCATGTGGATTTGATAACTTCAGAAGGCTGTAGCTTCAGACCGGTAGTTATTCAGACCTAGGTCCAATGGACTTTTTTGATCGACACATTGAGGACTATCATTCAGCAAAGTTTCGTACCATAAGGATAGTTGCGGGGTCTTTTTCCGATTTTCCGGGTTTTCTTCGTTTCTAATTATCTGATCAGATCGATCGGCCTCTCGTTTTATTCGTATTTCGATTCTCTACAATTGTTTTTTTATAGCATTCAGATTACTTCGTTAGTTTAGGTTTTATAAGCAAAAAAAGAACTAAAAAAAACGTATTTTTCTGCATAAAAAATGTTTATAAAAAATTAAATAGTGATAAATTTGAGTAGGAAACATAAGCATATACCTGCAGTCTTTTATATGATGGCACAGTGCGTTTGCTACTAATATTTTTATCACAAACAAAACTTCTATTGATTGGTCTACTATTCTAATAAACTTTTTTTACATACTACATCAATTTGTTGTTATCTAATTTATTACTTCTACTTTGCTGTTAAAAATTTGTAATCATGTTTAAGGCATCATAATATTATTTCAAAAATAATGTTATAGGATTAATATAATAGAATTAATTTGCTCTCATTACAGCCTGCAAAATGTAAAAACAAAAATAGCGAGCCCATGGCCGCACAATGGTATAATATACAGAATCGACGGCCGCAATAGAAGTTTTAAATGAAGACAAATAACAGTGAAGGATTCACTTAAGGTTAAAAACTAGATAAAAAACTTATTTGGTTAGACTTCTTACCTCCTGTAAAAGGTGGAAGAGGAACCTTGGCAAATTTAACATCGAGACCTTCCAAGATGGCTTTCCTCATACGTTCCACCTTCACCACTCGTTCGATGTAGTTCTCGCACACCTCTAATATGTTCTTGGCGTGCGCCGACCTAGTGAGAGTGTAATGGAATAATTTGCCATCAAAATACAGCCAAGGACAACACATCAACCAAGGCAGAGGTGCCCCACAAGCGTCATTGGCCAGGAGGGCCATATCAACACCCTTCATAAACAGAGCTGCCAACTGTACACCGCGACTAGTCACTACATTTAACTAAGAATAAACAAAATGTCAATGCAAAGCTACAAATTTATATTTGATTCTTACCGTTAGTTCTTGTAAATACTGAGGATTCATAAGATTCGGATTGAAGGCGTGGCACAAAAAGGCGTCGAGCTCATGTCGGCGCATTACTGGCCTATCTTGGGACATGACGTACCTTAACACGCACGCCATGATGAGCATGTGTTGTGGGACATACGCCGTGTTTAATATTAAAGGCGTATCAGAATTAAGACAAGACAATAAAGCTCGCATGCGCCTCCTCTTGTCATCTACGGAAGGTCCGAACCATAACCGTTGTAAAGTCGGCACAGCCCAAGACAATGGCTCGGCTTTCACTTCCTCGGGGTACTGATATGGATTGGAACGGCTGTAGATCCATTCTTTTATAAGGATGTCTGGTTGTGGAGCATTTTCTGACACATCACCAGATTCTGAAAAAGAATTGTCAATTTCTATATTGCAGAACAACCAAATACTTAACGACAACAAAAATCTACCTCTCAACTAAAAGAAATAAAAACAAAAAATTTTTTACTGGTAGAAGCGTCAGAATTGCCAAAACTGAATTTTCCGGCGATGGGCGACTATTTTTATGTTTTATACCGTTCCGAGTCCTTCGTGGACGATTTTACGGCAGAAAAATACAATTTTTATTTTAACATTATGAAAATGTCTGTTTACTTCGGCTATGAATGGGAATTCAGTTACCGATATGGACAACCCTGTCTAGAGGTGATGATGGAACAGCGGTAAAAGTGTCGCATTGCGTTCCAGAGGTCCACGGTTAGAAACTCGTACGGGATCCCTAAGAATTTTTTTTACATATTACCGTATTTTACTTTCATTATGGAGTTTTCTTTTTTAATCTTTTAATATGAAAAAAATATAACTTTTCAAATATGTTTTTATACACAGGATGTCTAAAAATATTGCGCTGAACTTCGAACGGTCTAGAGATAATTATGAAGTTACGATGTTGATGACTTTTATATACAGGGTGTTCCAAATAATGTTATATATTTACCAACCGGCGAGGAAAGCACCGCGCAGCTGTATTCATGTCACAGCGTGGCCCGAGAGCCGTAAGCCTGTGAGAAAGGTCAACTCCGCGTCAGCGGAGCTTGCCGACCTTTCTAGTATACAGGGTGTATTTAAATGGAGGGGCACAAATGATACCAGAGATTCCTTGGGTGAAAATAAGTCGATTTAACCTAACATACCTATATCCCAAGTCGCATAATAGATACAGGGTGTCAAAGTGAAAAATAAAAAATGGTTTTTCCTAATAATTCCTATAATTTTAGTCAGAAATGTTTCAAATTTTCAACAGATAGGTTTTTTAATGATGGGAAAAATAATACAATAACGATTTTTGAGTATCGAGTACGAGGCACCCTCTGCAGGCAATGATATGCATTGAATATGTAGTAACTTTTTTGCCAACCCCCGTATACAGCTTTTAGTAATAAAATATGAAATACTGGACTTTATTCAACAAAAAAGGTATACTTATCGAAAATGGCTAAAACCAACCGTTGTGGAAATATTTTTACTTTCAAAAAATTAGTGTTACGGATTTATACCTCCATGAATACCAAGGTACAAACAGACACTTTTGTTAATAAATTCAGAACGCATTACCTTGCAGTACTTATTAGTTGTGTATCTGTATTTAAAACCAAAACAGGGCTCAGGAATCAACGGAGACAACATTATTTTTCCTGTTTTAAATTTACTTTACTCTTTTTGCGTTATATTCTAGCATATGTGAATACACTTGTTGTATAATTTCTATTTAATTGTTTTTTCGGTGTCTTTATTAAAAAACAGATTTTCTTGTGCATGTCAAATTATTTAAACCCTGCATTCAAGAAATCTCATATGAAATAACAGTTCAGGTGAAAAAATATTGCAAAATACTTTTATTGTTAGTTTAAAAATAATTATTAGAAAAAAGAGCAAAACAACTAAAACCAAGAGTCACTTAACAACAGATAATTTAAGAGAAACAATTGGCTGACAATAAAAGAAAAACAAGATTTTTAAAGGTTATTTGAAGTAATTTCCATTTTCCTGCAACATATCGACATACTCGTCATTAGTATACATAATTTGTTATTTTATTCAATTCCAAAACTATTTAATATTTAGGACGCAGGTAAATAGTGACTAAAATCAGTTAACACTTTAAACTAATACTTCAAAATTGTAATTTACGACTATTATCAAATGACATTGACTTACTCGTTTTTTTCTATTATTTAAGTCCTTGGAATTCGTGGAGGTATAAATCCGTAACACTAATTTATGAAATTAAAAATATCTCCTCAACGGTTGGCTTTAGCCATTTTCAATAAGTATATCTTTTTTGTTCAAAAAAGTCCAATATTTCATATTTTGTTACTGAAAGCTGTATACGGGGGTTGGCAAAAAAGTTCCTACATATTCAATGCATAACGTTGCCTGCAGAGGGCGCCACGTACTCAACACTCAAAAATCATGATCATATTATTTTTCCCATCATTAAAAAACCTATCTGTTGAAAATTTGAAACATTTCTGACTAAAATTATAGAAATTATTTAGGAAAAACCATTTTTTATTTTTCACTTTGACACCCTGTATCTTTTTTATTATGCGACTTGGGATATAGGTATGTTAGGTTAAATCGACTTATTTTCACCCAAGGAATCTCTGGTATCATTTGTGCCCCTCCATTTAAATACACCCTGTATACATTATAAACAGAATGAACTGTTAACTGTATTTCTTAAGTAGTTTTTGAATCACATCCTACTCCATTCTACAACAGTTAAATAATTTACTTCCGAACACGCCAGCATTATCATTAACTGGTAATGTGGTACTTTGCGGAAGAAATTACACAATTTTTTTTCATCTCAAATTTATTATTAAATCCTCGTTTACCAAAGTTTTACAATAATACTGAGAAAAAACTTACCTTTCTTTTTCGTATGGACATATCTCAGATGATGTAGGTTGAACAAGACGGCATACACCTTCTGTCGCAAAGGTTGATATATATCGTGTATTGGAGGGAATTCTCTGTTACCTTCGTCTTCCATCAGACAAGGCAAACGCACTTCTTGTGTACTTAAGACGTGCAAAATCATGGGGGCCATCAGACCCTTCTGATGGCGCAGAGATGCAGTACGTAGCACGTCCGGTGAAACAGTTGGGGTAACAAGATTTATGCTAGCTGAAATGAAAGAGGGTCGGTATAAATATGAAAGTTGATCAAATCTTAAAAAACAATACAGAATTTTCTTAATCAAATGGGATCACTTCTCATAATAATAAAGTTTCTTTCTTATACAGGGTGTAACTTTAACACGTTCACTGCCCTTGACGCGCTGGCGCGTCAACCTGAACTATGCTCCGTTTCTATTCAATGTGAGGTAGTTTGTTCGGTATTAGCAATTAACTATTAGCAAATAGATTGTTTTTTTTCTACAATGTTTATTGAAGAATGTACATTTTTTTACACAATTTATGTTTACCGATACTTATGTTTTAATATAGAAAGTCTGTTTATTTATTTTTGACCTTTATTGGTGTTCATTTTGTTTTCATATTTTCTAAATTTTGTTACACATTTTGTTTATTTTGTGGATTATCAAATATTTGTTTAAATTTTTTTCCATTTCAAATATATTTCGTAAGTCATATTTCGTAGGTCACTAATTATGAGGAAATAACGGACGCACCAATGCGTCCAATAGCACCCAGTCTCAAAATTAGACCTCCAGTGCCATGGAGGCTCCAGCCCGTCAAAAAAAAATTACCAGGAAGCGGCAAAATACATTTGTTACATCTGCATACTTATTTAAAGAAGTTTTTAAGGCAAAATTTTTAGTTTTCCATAAAAAACATACCTGGCACTGGGCACGGACTTAGTTACCATAGTCGGCAGCGAACGTGTTAAATGGGGGTCAGTCAGCGGAATATGAATCTGAAATTCTTTTTTTTTAATCAAATAAATAGTTGAGTTATAATTAGTTTCTTATAATGCACTTTAAGATTGTTGGCAACTTACAATGCATGCAGAGGGAGATGTGCAGGTCAATGGTGACAAAACGAAAGGGGTCAGTTGTTACTCCGCATTTAAAGACAGTACATATGTCTAAATTTGAATGTTTTTTATTGTAATCAAATTCCAAATGAACTGCGTATCCTGAGGTTCACATAGTTAAAAGTGGCAGGTTACACATTTAAGAGATTATGTGAGATTTGGACGGCAATACGCTAATGTTGAACGGGAACAAATTCAGAGAAGTGTTATAAAAATCATGTCAGTAAACCGACTATTTATTGATTTCATATTTCAAAAATATGTTTTCTCAAAATCTCTACCATCAACCAAAATATGACAACAATAAATACTGTCTAGGGCAGGGGTCGGCAAGTAATTTTAGATGGGGTCCGGATATTTTTAAAAATGTTTAACGAGGTCCAGAAAAAAAATTCATATTTCTTACAAATTTTCATTTGAACTCAAATTTAATCTGCTTACTAACCATTAAGAACTCAAAACACACACAATTGTAAAATACTAGAAAAAATGGTAAGGTTGGCACTCAAACGTAAAAAAAACATTTTTTAAATAATTTATTTGAGTAATTTATACTTTCAAAAAATTTTTGGCGGTCCAGTATTTTACCTTCCGCGGTCCGGGCCTGGACCGCGGTCCGCCAGTTGCCGACCCTTGGTCTAGGGTGTTATTAGCAAGTAATAATATAGACATCTTTAACATCCTCAAAAACACTGTATATTTCAATGTTTCAATTTATGAGAAATTGTCAAAACCAGTTTTACACACAAAAAATTATCTCTTAAAAGTACTCCAATAATAGCCACCGAAGATCAATATAGATGATCTCATCTTTCAAACTAAAATTATTTGTCAACTGTGTTTCTTTAGAAGTAGCAATGGAACAGTACTACCACTATTGCATCACAGTTATTTATCTGCTTCCACTTAACACCAGTACTAATTACTTAAAAACCGAGTACTTGAGGGAGGGAAGCTATGTAAGTCTGAATACTCACAGAAAGCCTGTATGGAAGTTATAACTGTTATCACTAAATTTAAGAATGCATGCTATATTAATTGTATACAATTAATGGTCCTATTCTGTAATTTTCTTAGAGTGCTATAAATTTATAGTGATAAAAAAATATCACAAGATATATGAGTAACGTTTTCAGATATATTCGTTTGCTTTTCTGTAACATTTAAAGTAAATCTCATTAATACTTTTTGCATTATTAATTACATTTACTAAAAAAATTATTAATGTTGAAGATCATCGCTTACAGTCGCTGTAATATGTTACAGAATAGCACCATTAATAAATTTATATTTCCAAAACTCAACATGTAAATGACTATTTATCGACCATTTATTTTAATCATAATTCTGTGAGAAATTTAATAATTGAAATTTTGCAAAATGGAAAATTTCCAAGTTCCCAAACTTGCCGAGAAATTTCCCCTTTTCCCTGAATCTGATACCAAAAAAAATAATTTTAGAATTTTTTTTTAAATCATTTGCCAAGTTATAAGGTTTTCACAGATGTGTCAGTCCCATGAATTGAAAAATGTATATTTTTTTTTGTATTACTGAAAAATATTATGGGGATGCCTAAAATAAGATAATTGTTGATCCCCTCACATGTATAAACAGCCAATAATATAAATACTATTTGAATCAAATTTAATTTTAAATCATTCAGATCATAGTCACAGACATTCTTCAGCAATGTAATTTTATTAAATTATTACGGAATAATTCAAAAACTGCGACTTCGAGATGACATCTTCGATAACGGCCATCAATACTGTCACCATAACAAATTAAAACGTAAAGAATTTATGTTTCGTACTAGTGAGTAATGCTTAATTTACACGCTAATGCAAACTAGTTTGATTTTTAAGTAGTGTACTGTTTGTTTAATATGTTAAAATTACCTTGTTTCAAAGTCTGATTATTTTTGGGAGAGGGAGGTATACTGCTTGCAGAATTATTTGAACCGACTAGAAGATTCACCCTTGTTCCGGAAGAGCTTCCCGCCAAGCTTTTAGCGGAGGAAACAGAACCATTCGATATACCATTAAATCTTGAAGAGTCTGACGACAGAGGAGAATCATCTAAAGTAACGACCATGCGTTAATTCAAATTTTCTTCTTTGTAGTCTTAGATAAAACTTACCGCTGTTTGCATTTTTCAAGAGATTAACGTCCAATCCTTCGAAATCTGTTATTATGGAATTTGCAGTAGCCAGTCTATAATTTTGCAAACTTTCTTGCTGAAATAAGAATAACGTAAATTAGCTATGATCTACTTTTATAGGTATCTGTAAACTGTGTTTCTTTAGAAGTAGCAATTGAACAGTACCACCACTATTGCATCACAGTTATTTACCTGCTTCCACGTAACACCGACATCAATTATTTAAAAACGTAATGTGGTACTTGAGGGAAGCCATACACCCGGCTACACCGGAGGGTACAAACTTAATACATTCACATACATTCATCAACACGTTATAACATGTGCCAGATTTGTCTAGAGTGCTTATTCTCATATTTGTCCACAATGTTCATTTGACCATGAACTAGGAGTTTCAGAATCAAATGAAATCCCGTTGATCATATCACTTGTGATGCACACTCAGTTTTAACTTGAAATGTCATTTTAAATTATAACTTTTCAAAACTGTTTTCTAATGTAATTGTTCGCAAATAGGCCTGCCAGATCTCTAGACATCAATTATGACATCGATTTGTCCGATTGCAATTGCAGAACCTTTTTTTAGGCGTCAATTATACACACGGGTCATGTCTCCAAATTTGTCATGAAATATTCGCAAATCTCAAATGTTCCATGTTCGAGGTAAAGGACCTCCTCGAATCCTCATGGAAACTTTGCTATATGATAGTTCTAATCACGTGGATCAATGAACACAAAGTTAAAGTCCTTTGTTTTGGACCTAGGGCTCCTGAAAGTTGAATTTTCTCCCCTTACGCTGCATAGTAAGAATACAGCAATTATTATTTTCTGTAAAATTACATTACATTAAGGAGGTTTATCTGATTTGTAATTGACAAATACTCATAAAAAAATTAATATAAGCTTATTAATATGAAGAAAATCCTCAAAAAAAATTATGACTAGTTTGGATATCTAAGAGACGAGATATTAATAAAATAATTTTTCACGATTTAGTACGAAGTCTTATGAGAAAGCAGATTTTTTTGGTCTTTCCACTTAGAATACGCAACAATTGACGAACAGTTTCCACAGCAACTTGTATAAATAGGAAACCAATATCTAAGGAACTGTATGATAGCTCGTAGAAATCGATTTGGTACTTGTAAGATACATAATTTATAATAATTCTCCTTCAAACTGCTGTTGTTGACTAACTTAATCTCCATATGCGTGATAGCGGCAAGGCTGCGGTCTCAACGTAGGGTATTATTTGAAATTTGCAGGTGTCCAAACAAACAAGTGATTGAACGCGAGCGAACGCCAAGCCGAGCGCCAGCCAAGTGCAACGTTGCCAAATCTAAAGGCTTACTACTTTAGTCACTAGCGAATCTACAGAAACTCTCATTAAACCTTAGACGTACCTCCGTACCCGATAAACCCCCTTAATAGTTAATGAACCTTGTCCGATTGATTAGAGATGTTTTCAACTTCGGGTTCTGCAGAAGTAGTCTATTTGGACCAGAAGTTAATTTTTTCAAATAAAATAGTATATTTTTTTACTGTGAATTCAATGGTTTTTTGAGCTCTAAATGGCTTTTGAAGTTGACCTCGTGTCGATTCTTGTGAAAAGTATCCTACTTTCAGTCGGAATTGGAAGTTGAAAACATTTCTAATGGATCGGACAAGATCCATTTGCAATTAATGTAATGTAATTATATAAAAAAGAATCATTGCTATATTCTTACTATGCAGCGTAATGTAGCGTAAGGGGGGGAAAGTTCAACTTTCAGGTGCCGTAGGTCCAAAACAAAGGACTTTCAGACTTTGTGCTCATTGACTTTTGATCCACATGATCAGAACTATCACAAAGCAGTTTCAAAAGAATTATCAGAAAGCCACTTTCCATAAGTATTCTGCGGGGTCTTTTAGGGATTCTTTTAGAGCGGTTTAGGAATTGTCAAATCAGTCTCTACTCTGGAAAAAATTGTTCAGGAAAGTTTTTAGGTCTTTAATAATAAATGCAATCTTTTGGGAACAATTTTCTAGTAGTCTGAAAATTAGACCTGGAATAAAGCTATTAAATGACATAAATGTATCCCTAATAAAATTTATTTACTGACTCTTTTTACATTAGCATATTGAAATACATCGACGCAATGTACTTATTGCCTGCGTGTTCATCTATAATGTGACATTGTGCATCCAATTGACGTGCGCATTGAAGAATGTAGGCACAAGAATTAGGACATATACATATGTCTGTGTACCCAGCTTATATCAATAAAGTAGGTATGCATTCACATACAGCGTGTTCTGCTTAAGGCTGGCGTTTTGTAAACAAGAAACTTTTAGTAAAACGATGACAGAACAAAACAATCCATCTACACTATAAAAATGTTGAAATACAAGAAATCTTGTAATTTTTTGTAGTGAAAAACCAGGGAAAACATGGACACCCTTTCCTGTTCTGTTGAGGATTTTGTAAAAATATTCAATTATTGATTATTTAAATTTTTTAAGTTTCAAGGACAAGGGGGCCCACGAAAAAGTGTCTTAAGGTTCCCCGCCAAAAAGCATAGCACTATAAGATTCCACATGTCATATCATAAAACCCCTGTGTACCAAATTTAGTGATTCTCGTACAACAGGGTTCTGAAATATAAAAAAAGACTATCCTTAGGAGCGGATTTCAGGGGGCTGTAACTCCGAAAGAGGGAGCCACTTGGCAAAAACAAAAAATACGGGTCCCCTAAAGTTGTCTTAAGAATATGTGACCAAATTTTGTTGCATTAATTTCGGGATACTCTGTAGTGCAAAAATCAAAGTATGATAAATTTTTCAAAGGAAAAAAATTTAAAGATTACTACCCAAAGGGTTCTGAAACACAAATATACCCATTTTTGCAGTACCGTTATAATATACAGGGTATTCACTTAAGACGGATTCTTCCATAACTGATAATATGAGTATTACAGAAAACTGTCTCAAACAAAAGTTGCGTTATGCTCGATCTTACCTAACTATATTTTTTCAAATGGAACACAATGTATATTATTACATTTCTGAACTGCCGTTGAATTTAAGGCCTACTTTAATAAACAAATATTCGATCCAAGTACACACCGTTCCGATAATACTTCACGACTCTTGTAAAAAAATTGACATTTGGAACATGCTATGAAATACCAAATATCTCCGAAACTGAACACGATACTAAAATGTGGTTTTCATCAACATGAAAATGAACATGAGAATATATATCTTCCGTTAAGGAGGTTTATCGGGTACAGGGGTACGTCTAAAGTCTAATGAGAGTTTCTGTAGATTCGCTAGTGACTAAAGTAGTAAGCCTTTAAATTTGGCAATGTTGCACTTGGCTGGCTGGTTTGCCTTGTCGTTCGCTCGCTCGCGTTCGATCATCCTGTTTGCTTGGATACCTGCGAACTTCAAATAATACGCTATGTCCAAACAGCAGCGTTGCCGTTACCACACATATGGAGGTTAAGTTTGAAGGAGAATTATTATAAATTATGTATCTTACAAGTACCTAATCGATTTCTACGAGCTGTCATACGGTTCCTTAGATATCGGTTTCCTATTTATACAAGTTGCTGTGGAAACTGTTCGTCAATTGTTGTGAATTCTAAGTGGAAAGACCAAAAAAATCTGCATTCTCATAAGACTCCGTACTAAATCATGAAAAATTATTTTATTAATATCTCGTCTCTTAGGTATCCAAACTAGTCACAATTTTTTTTTTTTTTTGAGGATTTTCTTCACATTAAAGCTTATATTAATTTTTAATTTTTTTATGAATATTTGTTTGTCAATTCCAAATCAGATAAACTTCCTTAAAACACTTCAAAAAATTATTTTCATATCTTAGGAAATTTTTCTAATGTTTCAGAATGTTATTTGAGCAATGTCTAATTTACAATTTTTTTACAGCAAAGGAATCTAAAAAATATTTTTTAGACCCAGGAGATATTTGATATTTTTGAGGAAGCTCTAAACGTCAATATTTTTATAATAATGGTGTGTAGGTACTTGAACCCAATATTTGTTTGTAAAAGTCAAAGTATAAATTCAATGGCAAATTCAAATATGCAATACTATACAATGTTCAATTTAAAAAAATTAAGTTACGGCCGAGCATAAATGGGACAATCTATAAGTGAAAATAACTAAAAAGTGAAAAAAATTATTTGGAACAACTTTTATTTAAGACAATTCTTTGCTTTACAGCTGTAAAAGTGGCTGTCTAAATTGAACACACTGGTACAAAACTGAGCACATTTTTGTCCCAGTTTACTGCTGTACTATAAATAAATACATAAACATTTTTAAAAATGTGTAAAATCTCACCTCTTGTTCAGTAGTTTCTGAAGCAAATCCAGAAGTATCCAAATCTAAATCTTCCACTTTCGCTGCAGTTGAATTTTCGTTTGTTGTACTGCTGGAGCTTTTCTTAGGCTTAGAATTAGCTTAAAAAAGACAATACACATACTCAGAAGTTCAATGCAACTTACAACATTAACTTTTAACAACTTCATACAGAGCCTTCATAAATGTTTACAAGCCACGTGGCTGCCGAGCTTAACAACCCAACATCACACTGGTACTGATAAAGAAAAATCCCTAAATCTTGACATCAATATTAATGATTCGTTTACGATGAACAGTAACAAACTGTTATGCCTATGATCGCTGATTGATCGAATAGAATCTCGTGAAAAATTACACCAATCACAGCCGGTGAAACAGAATGTTGTGTTAAGGAAATAAAATTACTGTTCCACACAAAATTACTGGTCACGTAGCTCATAATCATTTATAAAATGGGTAAAAGGGTAGGACGTACAGTTGGACTTTAGTTGAAAAACTTACTTGGAGGTGTACAATATTTGAGGAATCCACTGGCCGTACCATTTAAATAATACTGTACTGACTGTCTAAATTTAGACGCACGTCTGTCTTCTAACAAACCGAAGACAGCTATCACTAGACCATCCATGTTAGATGGGGAAGGAAGGTTACGTACATAGTCGGCTAATTTCTTTACGTTGTTCTCAGCACTCTGAAACAAAAAAAAAATTGGGAAAACAGATTTATCATGAAAAATAAACACTACAACATTAAATAAATCAGAACGCTGGGATAGAGTCTTCAGATTTATATATCAGACCCGAAAGATGAATATCATCATTCAAAATGTATCATACTCAACATTTTAGTTTGTTCATATACTTACATTTTCTGCAGGAACTTTAGTTAAACCAAGCTTCTTGTATAAGTCTTGTAAATCACTTTCAGGCAAAAGGAAGTTGCCAAGAAGAGCAGCCATGATGCAGACTTGTTCTTGAGTCACCTTTAATGTCTTTGTCAATTCACTTATCATATATTCTTTGGTTTCAATAGATCCCTAGAAAATAGATTACAAAAAAATAATAAATTTCAAACATTTCAAATATAAAACATACCTTATATGTTAACTTAAGATTCTCCGATGAAAAATAACGAGGTGGATCAAAAGCGGCATATTCAGCATCATCTGCCAAAAGCCCATGAAATCCATATTCACGGCAATATGCAATGACCTCCTGATGATGATCATCCATAGTGCACATCTACAATTTTTTTTCTAAATAAATCTCGATATTAAATAAGAGCGATTGATCCGAGTTTATGAGGTATGTTGATAAGATTTACCTTCTTAAATATACAAAACATGAATTTTTAACAATACATCATGAACATTTAGAAGAATTACCACAGTAAGTTTTTTAACTTTATGAAATTATTAAGAATATATCTGTATGTAAGCATCACAAAGTTGCAGTGGAGAAACGTGAAATTTTTTCATGGGTAGACTGAGAAAAAAATTCAAATTGTCTAACGAATTAAGTTATTTTTTGTAAAAGTATCTATATCATATTCAACTCACATTAAGTGTTAAGTACTTAAAACATAATAATAAATAAAAATGTTATGATTCTACATATCTAATAGAAAATGTATAAAAAATTAAACAAAATATATCAAATAAAACGAGGAGTATTGCAGCTATTCCAGTTGATCATATGCATCGCCATGCTCCATAATGCAGAAAGCAGGACAATACATACTTCGCTCGCCGAGTATGATAGACAAATGACCAGAAGACAAATTCAGAAATGTTGACCCAGCTATTATTTAGTGTCGCGTCACTCAGCCGGGTCTTTAATCAGCCAGCGAGGTAATTAATTCGACCCGATGCCTTTTTTTGGCCGCTAATAGATACATTTGGAAAATATAGTTTGTACATACATTAGAATCGTTTTAAGATTGTCATTACGTCACGAGTGTGTCCTAATATCAAAGACTGTCGTTGCCGACATGAATTCATTATTAAACATGCTAAAAAGAGATACAATGATGGTATAAATGTCTTCATAGTCTCAATCTATCACAGACAACCCTTAGTATGTATGTAGTGTATTACAGTGAAAGAAAATGAAGGACATTTGTTGGGTATTAATTTTAGACTGTAGTTTGTCTTTAAAACAACAGAACTGACACTCAGATTTGTATATATTTTCTGAGCGTTGAAATATCGATTTTTTGGCATATTTTCGTATCCAGGAATACCAGTATTAAAATTAGCGAGATATCCAGATTTGGGAATTGTCAAGATGACATTTCATTTATATGAAAACAGTGACTAATTTGACTAGGATTTTTCGTCTTAGTTCAAACGAATATTGCTTGACGCAATGGAAAAGATACAGTGGTTTTAGTGTATAATGTTTTGGGTAGACAATGTCTACCTTGTCCTTGTCTACGTGTACACTTTGCCACTGCCAAGTTGCCTGCAATTCATACATAGTTTTTATAAAAGTACCTAGGTTTGATTTATTCACAACATAAGACAAGAATGTCGATTAATAAAAATTATTTTCCTACATAAAAGTGGTTTATATTACTTTTAAAATTAAAAAAATATAAACAGACATAATTTTCAGTTTAAACTCTGAACAAACTATAGCTGCAACTTTTAAGAATGGAAAAAATGTTTGTACGATATTAATGCAAACATACCACAGTTACTCCTAGATGACGTAATGCCATTCGGAGAGCAGATCTAAGGCAAGTGGGTGGAGTCCACCATATCTTGGGCGGTGGCGTAGCTTTAGTGTTTATATGTTTTAATACCATTCCGACTCTTTGGCGAATATTTGCTTGTTCCGCAATCCATTCGTTCATGCGACACTGTTCGATCGTACCATTAAAAACCACTGCCAATTCTATATTACCACGTTCTATGGCACGGGTGAGAAGTGACAAAAATTGTACCATACGATTCCATTGCCCACCACAAGCCCAATCTGAAAGGAAACGAGCAAATAATACCAAATGTCCCTAATATAATCTTGTGTACAAACTCACCTGAGAAATATCCTCCATATAATCGATCTAAACAGTTCTCAGCATCAACAATTAGTTTCAACTTATTTCCAATAGGTCTTATTTTACGATTAGCATTGTGTGGTTGCTGCCTTTGAGTAACATTTCTAGCTATCTTTAAGAGATCTACAGATACTGCTCCGCCTTCGAGACTATGACTTTCCAAAAATTTTTGTAAATCGTGAACACCCATTTTAATACAAACTATTTTTTGCTTCTTAAGAAATTAATAACTAGAAACTCTTATTCATATTGAATCTGTAAAAAAAACTAGCAATTTTAGTAAATTTAAAGATATTCTTTAATAGTAAAACATTTTACAGGTGCACAAAAAAACATAACAATTATGAAACCCTAGCCGCCATTACGGCGACTAAACTTCAATTAAAACGATTATTATAAGTGAACAGATACGCACTGCTTGCAAACACGATTAAAACATTGATAGACAATCCACCTTTATTCAAGTTACGATTTTTTTCCGATTCAGTACTTAAATACAAAATTTCACCTTACTGAAGGAAATAACTACATGTAATCTTTAGACGCCTTTCATTTTCATGTTTGCAAACTGCCGGCAAAGAGAGTCCTACGAAACTCCATATAATAGAACATATCGTATCTAAATAAAATTGAATATATAAAGAGAAATAACTTACATATTCATGTTATTACGAAGAAACTGATATTTTCTACCTCTACTTACAAGAAATTAATAAAATACATGATTTCCAGAACAACACATGAACAAAATGTTTACCGGAAGCCGCTTTCATTTCAACGCGCATGACGGATATGTCATGTCACTTGTTTTTATTTCGAAATTATTAAATTTTAGCGGGAATATGTAAATACGTTTATTTTAGAAAATGTTAAAAAAAAATAACTATTTTGACTAAAAACTAATTTCAGATCATCCCATTTTTTAGGATCTGTGTACACGGCACTACATAACATGAAATATACGAACTGGATTATTTTTTATTTTCAAAAGAAACAAATTTAAGTAAAAATTATTCTATTAATTGAATAACGAATAGACAGAGTAAATTTTAAGTAGGTATCAGAAAAACACTTCTATGTCTTAAGTTATTTTCAGTACATAAAAATTAATGATTTGGCATGATATAAACCATATAAACCCAGTGTCCACTGTTTCTTCACCCATAGAAAATTGTCTGTTTAATGTCCGTTTGCATAAAAAAATATATGAGTGGTTTTGAGTCTTTGAATATGGTTTTATTTTTTATACATTTAGAGCAACTCCCTCCTGATATTTAAATAAAATTAAGAGAGTAACCGCGCCGCGCCATTATTCCATGGCTAGAAATTGGCCTCAATGATTTGGGATCGAGGGGGATTATCCCTCTTTATCCTGCCTCATCTCGTGTAGGCCTGGACAGCCTTCGTAGGTGGGCCGGCTAGGGCCCTTTCTTCTGGAGTGAGTAACCAAAATTAGAGGTGTAGTGGCCTTGAGTCACGGTCCGTAAAAACCATAGAAAATTGAATATGAATATATTAATTTTTCTATGGTAAAAACAAAGCCCCCGACACCGGCCGCATTTGCGGTCGGGGTAGACGACGGATGGGGCCCACCTACGAAGGCTGTCCAGGCCTACACGAGATGAGGCAGGATAAAGAGGGATAATCCCCCTCGATCCCAAATCATTGAGGCCAATTTCTAGCCATGGAATAATGGCGCGGTCCGTAAAAAGGACCTCTTTACGGACCGTGGCCTTGAGTGGCCTACTGAACGCGACCATTAAAGATGGCGTTTGAAGTTTAAATGTCACTTGTCATTTTCGTCTTGTTCCTTGTCAACAGGCTTGTCAATGTCAATATTTGTAATGGTTGTCAAACTTAATCTTAATTTTATTTTTAAACTAGAATGGCAGAGGAAGACGAAATAGATGTTCTTGGTGAATTTAATTTGGATAATTATCTTGTGAAAAGTGATTCGAATCTGTAAGTACTAAACATGCGATTGAAGATTGTATTGAATATTTATAATTTTTTCAGTTACAGTTCCACATCTTTGGTATCTCAAAATACAGAGTTATTGAACTGTGACTACACTATTCATCCCCAGTGGCTTCTAGACAAACCAAGTGCAAATCCAGATAACTGGTACGATACCAGCTCTTCGGCGTCATCTTTAGATAAAATCCAAACAGAAAGTGATTCTCTTGGTCACGTGTCAACAGAAAACTCAATTACTGACGAAAGTGGTTGGACAGAAAAAGAAAAAAACTTGTTGGACAGAGGCATTGAAATATTTGGCAAAAGCAATGTAAGGCTGTCGCAATTTATTGGTTCTAAAACTTCAGCTGAAGTAAAGTATTATTTAAAAAATTTTTACTTAGATGGGCAAAATACACATAAGAATCTTAATGATGGAATATTTGAAGAACTAAGTACTACTAATTTAGTTTCAGATGTATTAAATGATACACAGGTGGGTTCCCCATATAATTTGTATTGGCTTGTATATATGTATCATTAATTCAATTGTAGATACCCGCAAGTATAGAAGAAGTAATAGAAGCTGTAAGTACAGCAAAACCAACAGTGCAAATGCATAAGAGAGCTCGGAAAAGGAGCTCCTCTAACAGTGATTTATGTGACATAAATTTAAAAGATGTACCAAGAGGACACTCACTTTTAAAGTCAAACTATAAGAAAAAACATTTGTATAATAGCCATAGTAAAAATAAGATACAATCAATGGAATTTAAAATTAAGACAAAATTAAGAATGGCCCCAGAAATGAAAAGTAAAGGTAACCAAAAAATTGTAAATATACAAAAACAAACATCAGAATTTAGGAGAGTTGAAATTACCACGGGAAAAGGTCTTGCAGTCCCTATTTGTGAAGGAGAAGAAATTGTAAGCAGGAATTTAATTTTTAAATAATATGAAGTATCTCTGCTATATTCATAATAAATATTGAATTTGAGTTTACTCAGAAAATATTTTATATCATTACCCTTTTTTTAGGTTAAGATAAAAAAAATCGAAGATGACTCTGATTTAGATATAGAAGTTGACATAGAAGACTCTGATGAAGAATTTAAAATTAAGCCAGACACTCATAACACAGCACTCGGAAGTGAAAATCTAATAGATGACCAAGGAGATATTAAAAATAAAATGGAAAAAAGTGATTTTGTCACAAAGCAATATGTGGATTTATGTTCCCTAAATGAATCGACAGTCATAGAATTAATGAGTATGGAAACACCTAAATGTGAAATTAATATGGATGAAAACAGCATAACGGAGTTGGAGAAAGTAATTCATTCCGACTTCTTTGAAGGTCGACCAGCAAAAACTCCACGAAGATATAAGAAGGTACATTATTTTGCAGATTACTATAAAATTTCATAAAGAAATCCTTAATTAAAAAAAAATGTCATGAATTAATTATCAGTTTTATTAAATTTTATACGTATGATGCCAGGCTAACTATTAATTGAGTTTTGTTAAACATAATTTCAGATAAGAAATCATATAATATATGTCTGGATCTCTCAGAAACCAATTTATGTGACAAAGACATTAATACGTCAAGGACTAAAAAACTGCGGTGATGTGAATTGTATTGGACGAATTCATTACTTTTTAGAACAGATTGGAGCCATAAATTTCGGATGTGGTATGTTGTCGTGGTTAACTTTCTTCTACCATCTTAAAATATAATTTTGTAGCACAAATAAGCTATATTCGACCATTATACAGTATAATTCAACCAAATCCTGTAGTGAAAGACAAGTTTGTCAAGGATGTAAAAATTCAATCCAGGCCCTTCAACACTTTAGGAAGTAGACCCAGAAACAAAAGAAAATTTAATAATGTAAGTTGTGATTTCAAAATCTAATATTGATATTTCAGAAAGGAAAATATTTTAAGCCATTAGGCAAAAACCATGTAGTATTATGTAAGATTTTTTTTTTAAAGGATGGTGAAGGAGGCTGTACGTTAACCCATGATGAATTGGGTCATGTAATAAATACAACAGTAGTAAATGAAGAACCAAAGCAAAGATTGTACATAAAGAAGCCAGTCGTGCAGTTAGTGTATTGCCGATCTTTTACTGAGGATAAACCAGTGAGTACAAACATTTCAAATTTTTATAATATATGAATTACCTTAAACATTTGTAGTGTACAGGGAGGGTCACTTTTTATCTCAAACATTAGGAACAAGATTGTCAAAAAATAATTATTGTTATACAGGCTGTCTACTATAAGAGGGCCACTCCTATGTATCTCGCTTAATATACGACGCACGTCAAAAATCTTTATATATTTTTTGTTCCATTTTTTGTGGCCTTTATGCTCATAAAAACAAATTTGAGATCCATGTCCAACTTTGTGAGTAATCATAAAAAAACCGGAAAAGTACCGAAAGTTTAAGGTCGTCGCAGCACTCAACCTATTAAAGTACCATGGTTTTTCGGATTGCTATGGAATTATTTCTTGGTCCCTGCCAGTTACAAACTTACAATGTGCTTCCTTAGTTTTAGCTACAAATCTTTGACCCCCCTTGTTGTTCTCGGGCTAAACTCTGTGGAACCAGACTCACTATTAGTAAGCCTAGGCGTGATATTGGTTCCAATTCGGTATATCTGTAAGCCACCCGCTACATAGACCACGGCATAAAAACCCGAAAAATCATGATGCTTTAAATAATTTGTCCCCTTTATAACTACTGAATTTTTGTACAGCCTATATCAATTTTTAGCAACCTTACAAGATTAAAATACATCTCTCTACAATGCTAAAAATGGACTTTCATGCACATACCTCTTTAACAGAGGTAATGGGACTTGTAGGAGGATATTGGATTTCAAGTGAAAATGTTCTTATAATTACTCACTATGAACCCTGCTTTAATATTGCATCATCTGCGACCCACTGTGACATGTGTCCAATATCTCAAGCCAAAGCCGCAGACCTCATTCATGGCAAGGGTCTCGATATCCTAGGGTGGTTTCATTCACACCCTACTTTTGCTCCGGAACCATCACACCAAGATATTGAGACCCAACTAACTCTTCAACAGTGGATCGGACATAATAAGCCCTGCATAGGATTCATCTTGTCTCCCTTCAATTTAAGTGGTGCCCTTATCGCTTCTCCATTTAGATGCATGTTTGTTGATAAAAAACTAAATTTCGAAGATCAAATGGTGCCTTATAAATTTAAGGTTGAGCTTTTGAGTGAAGATTTCATACTTAAAGAGTTCCTGGGGGATATTAGAGAGGTGTTTGAGATGGATTTTAAGGACGCCAAGAACGTAAAATTTAATAAGCCCTATTTTCAGAATCCAAGCATTAGTTATCTTGAGAAGGTAAGAATTTTTATTAGGTTATGGTTATTTATATTACACTGCTCAAAATAATTAGAGGAAACTTATTTAAATCTCAATAACTTTTTTATTTGTAATACTATATAAATCTAATAATGCATATCTTAAAGACTAACATTTTGTTCGAATAAATTTACGAAAATAAAACAAATTTACATAATCACTTGAGACAACAGCGCCAATTCAAAAAAACTACAAGAAATAAAGTGAAGAGTCTGTGATCCTGTCTGTATAACATAAAGGTCCTGGTGAGATTTGGTTCACTAATATCATGTATGTCTTCCATTAGCACAAATTACTGCTTGACACCTCCGTGGTAAGCTTCGGATGAGCCTACGAATGTCTTCTTGTGGTATATTCTCCCATTCTTCGATTAGGGCATTTGTTAACTGTTGAAGAGTCTGAGGTGGGTCTGGGCGCCTCCGAATACGTCTATCGAACAAATCCCAAAGATGTTCGATGGGGTTTAGATCAGGACTTAGCGGAGGCCAATCCATGGATTGAATCCCGTGATGTTGAAGGTAGTTCATGGTGATAATCGCAATATGTGGCCTTGCGTTATCTTGCATAAACAGAAAATTTGGACCTATACCATAAGCAGCTGGTATAACATGTTCTTCTAGAATGAGATCAATGTATCGTTAAGCGGTTAGAGTCCCTGGAACTATGACAAGATCGGTTCTTTCATCAAGACTAATTCTGCCCCAAACCCCCACCACCGAATCTTTCGACTTCTTGTATGGTAGCTGAAGAATGGCATTCATGTGGACGTCGGTATACACGTACTCGACCATCACAACAACTTAAACGAAATCGTGACTCATCTGTGAAGAGTACTGGTCTCCAATATCGAAGTTGCCATGCCACATGCTCACGTGCAAAATGTAAACGAAACAATATGAGATACAGAGTTAAAATAGGTCTTCGCACGGGTCTTCTTGGTCTCAAGTTTGCTTCTCTCAGTCTATTCCTAACTGTCTGATTGGAAATTTCCAACCCATGAGTCGTTCTGAGCCTACTTTGAAGGTCTTTTGCTGTGGATGTATGAGAACGCAAGGAGGATAGGGCTAAAAACCTGTCCTGAATTCGGTTTGTTTTCCTCTTAGGACCTTGTCCAATGCATCTTTTATATCCTCCGGTTTCTAAGTATAGATTTCACACGCGATGGATAACAGAAGGGCTTACGTTAAAATCTCTTGCAACCTGTCAAATACTAGTGCCATACTCTATACTAGCAACAACACGAACGACTTCAACTTCACTTAGATGCCCCATTTTTTACCATTTATGCTGAACTGTCAACATTGTTTATTATTCCAAGGCACAGCATATTTCTAAATTGAAATTTTGATTGTGTTTCACTTTATTTCTTGTAGTTTTTTTGAATTTGTACTATTGTCTCAAGAACGATTATGTAAATTTGTTTTATTTTCGTAAATTCGAACAAAATGTTTGTATTTAAGATTTGCATTATTAGATTTATATAGTATTACAAATAAAAAAGTTATTGAGATTTAAATAAGTGTTCCTCTAATTATTTTGAGCAGTGTATATATTTTTTTTGTTTACATAGTTCTCTTTAACATTACTGTTCCTAATATTTTATAACTTTTTTATGGTTGTGATTGGTGTGTGACTTAGTGCTCGGCGTACCTGCTGAATTCACAGTCGCGCATCAACACGTCAAGTAGAGCAAGCATTTTACGGAACCCAACAAAATTAGGTTTACTGTATATAAAATGTTTTGTCTGAGAACGGTATAACTCTTAACGTTCGTGATGCTTATACTATTTTTTGCACAATCGCAATAAATGAAAACGAAATTATATATACGTATTTAATTTTTTATGTAACGTCAAAAATGACATTTCTGAATAAATTTGTGAAGCAGGTTTTTTGAAATCTACTGATGTTTATTGTTCTCACGGCTTTCTTAATTGACGAAACTGACAATTATTCTAAATCGAAAAACATGCAATTTCTGTAAGCAATTGTACAAACTGTACATTTAATTTCAACATTAATAAATAGATTTAAAATACATCTTTCTTTTATAACAATTACCCACATTTAAAACTGAATTCTAGAAAACTCATTCCAAATCAATGCGATGTTGAAAATGTCTATTTTGACAGTTATTCACTTACCGTTCTAGAACGGTAAGTGAATTACTTACCGTTTTGTTAGCCTTAGCAACCAGTAAGCGCATCCTACTGTCGTAGAAACAAACATGGTAAGGGAACTAAAAAAGATTGATCGTGCAAAAAGGTTATTAATAGTAATTTTAAGGCTTTCTATATATCTGGTTACCGCCAGTTACAGACTTACCTTGCACTTCCATGGCATTAGCCAGAAATCTTTGACCTGCCTTTATAGTTCTTGGATTAGGCTCTGTGGTGGAAGATCCCCTATTAGAACCCCTAGGCCTGAAGTTCATTTCGGTTCTTATTGTTGATCCTAAGGCCGTTAGAGACGGAACTGCTCTTCAGAGGAGCATTTGCCAGAGTCACAACTGAAGCACTGCGAAGAATGGATAAATGTTAGGAAGTATTAGATATGACCAGTTACAAAGGCCACTGTAGAACATCTCAGAGGACAACCTGAGCAATAGTTCCGTACGTAGCGGCCTTAGAACCAACAATAATTACCGAAATTATCATGAGGGCAGGTGTAGGGGTCCTGATAGATCATCCCCTCCCGCAGAGCCTAGCCCAAGAACAATAAGGGCAGATCAAAGATTCCTAACTAAGGCTATAAAGTGCATAACAACCATAAAAATCATCATACTTTAAATATGGGTTATTAATATGGGTGGATTAATGCCAGTTTGCACCGTAGTGTTTAATCCAGGATTAAGTCTGAACTTGGATTAAAATATAACATTTTGTTTGCACCGTTTCAAATCTATGTATTAATTTAAACCCTCAAATTTGACCACTTAAACTTGGATTAATGAGAAAACATAAATTGACACTATTGACAGTACTTAGCTGCTAGTTATAATTTTTTTAAATAGGTATTTCTTCCTTTTTCCTGTGAACTGTGAATGAGTGAGTGGTGTTAAGACATAATCTAGACCAGGGGTCGGCAAGTAATTTTTGGTGGTCCGGATACTTTTGAAAATTTTTCACGAGGTCCAGAAAAAAAACTCATATTACTTACTAATTTTTTATTTTAATTTGCACTCACAAAATAATATGAAATACAATAGATCGGCATATTTGTATTCAAAAACAATGGGAGAAATTACATTTGCGGTATTGAGTCAGTTTTTTTTTACTAACCTACTAACCATTAAAAAATGAGAAGGGTTTCACTCAAAAGTGTTGTTATCTATAGAAAAATATTATTTTTAAATAATTTTAATAATTTTTTACCTTCCGCGGTCCGGATCTGGACCGCGGTCCGCCAGTTGCCGACCGCTGATCTAGACAATATGACTTTTTTCCGCAGATTTAGGTTGATAAAAGAGCTAACATCTTATATCTGCTAACTTTAATTGAAGAGGAGTTGGAATATCCAAGTGACATGTAAGTTTTACGAACACGTCGGCAGGAACACGCAACTGGCAATCAGAATTTTGGAGTTATAAAAAGTTTTTATTCTTAATATGATTTTGTATTTCTAGGAATAATAGTGTATCTCCTATCCAACAATCGCTGACTGCTCTTTGGTTCTATGCTTGTGCTGGTTATTTGTCTGCCATTGCAGACTTTTCAGGGATGGACATATCAACAGTGTCCAGAATAATTGTACGAGTATCAATTTACTAAATTTACTAAACTAAATCTTTTATCCACAATAAAGTAAATTATGTTATTACGTTAGGTTTGAGAATTTGACTTTGACATATTTTTTTCCGATCATAACTGGACATAAGTTAGCAGCATAATAAAATCCCTAAATAGTCTTCTCAAAGCCCAGTTTAATTTAATCTACAATCAGCAGTATGTGGTGCAAAAGCTGATTATTAAAACCTAGTTTTAAAATGAAACCAAGTTCAGTTGAACTTAGCTTAAATTCTAAACGGTGCAAACGGGCATAAGTGACTTTTTAAAAATATATTTAATATTAATCGCCTAATTAGTTAATCTAGTCTTAACCGAGACTTAAAGTACTGGGCCTAAAAAATTATAGCACCATTATTTTTATGAGTAAAATCACTATTTTTAGATTAATAACATGTTTTTTATTTTCAGTACATTTCAAGCGTACGTATGCATCTTGCTAAATGTGGAACACTGCACAAAATGGTTTGTGACAATATTATTCAAGGTATTTTAAATATTTGCAAAGAGAGTAGCTGACTTACAAAAAATTAAAATTTATTTTGTAAGATTTTGTTTTATATTTTTTTTAAAAGAATTTTTCCAAAATATATATATAAAACACTTCAAAATAGTTTTGCATTTTATTTGCTTTATAACAATAAAAAAGCCTATATAGCCCATAAAATATTTACAATTCTTTGTCTTACCATGTCCAAGGCAAAGATGTAATTGAGATATCGCAAACGAATAAAGATACCAAAAAAAATCTAATTAGACACGAGTTGCTCATTAGAACACTAAAAAAGCAAAAATGACTTCTTCATATCAACCAATAGATCTATACATCATGAACTTCAGTTATTAAATGTAACACTGACTTTTAAAGTAGATATATACATATATTCACTTACATGGTGTTACGAAATTCATGGACACGGACTGCGAGATCATATTAAGCTAGATAAGGTGATAAAAAAAGTGTCTATGATTTTTCAATCAGAGCAGTATTTTCCGAGATATAGCAGTATCAAATATCCAAAAGTAATTAAAATATTTATATTTATAAATTTCAATTTTCAATCCTTAGATAGACAATTACGACAAACGAGTTACAACAATTGTTCAAAATTGTGCTACTGCTCGAATGCAGAACATCTCTGGTGTTATTTTCTATATTGATTGAAATAGGCAGTTCTGCAATTCATTCAAATTTGCCACTGGTATTTTGTAGACCAACGTTTTTAGGAAGCCCCAAAAGAAAAAATCGCATGGCGTTAGGTCTAGAGAACAAGGTGGCTAAGCAAATGGACTGCTTCCGCCAAGCCAACATCCAGGGAAAGTATTATTTAGGTAATCACAACGTGCTGAAGCATCTTTAGCAGCAGAGGTTGGAAATGTTGAACAATTAGTTTGTCATAATATTTTATCAAATGAAAATTATTATTATTTTTGGATATTTTAAAACTGCCGTATCTTGAAAAATATCGGTCTGATTGAAAAATGATAGACATTTTTTATGACCTTATCTAACTTAACATGATCCCACAGTCCGTGTCCGCGAATTTTGTAACACCATGTATATGATTCTCTATTTACAGATGGTTACTTTGTGTGTAATTTTTTTAGTAGTAGGGCCCTGATAGATAATACCAGAATGATCGACACAAATTTCACTTTATTAATAATTAGTATAACTGCTGACAGAACCAATTTTACCGACATTTTGAATTTGGTTTTAGGCTATCAAGGGCTGATTCAATATCTAATATCAAATCGCAGATAGTTTCCAAACCAACAGAAAGTTTTACCAAATTTTCTGTTATGTTCAATTGCTTCTTTCTGCCTTTTTTCCAATGTTTGTGCGACATTAAGAATCTACAAGCAAAATGTGATTAATATAAATAATTGGTTAATAATATATAATAAATTACGGTATTTGAGCAGTACTTTCTCCACCTCCAGATACTTCAGTAACTGTGAAGACTTTTAGCGCTTTCAAAAATTGTTCACTTTCTTCAGAACCACCTTTTAAATAAAATGAAATTATTCCGCTGTGCCCACTTGCTTGTATTTTGAAAATGTTATGCTGAGGGTGAGATTTTAAACCTAATAAAAATTATTTAATTAGGTTTTCTATTTTTTGTTTTGAATACAAGGTGGTCCTAGATTGTCTCCCAATATTTATGTAACGGTAGTTTTATAGGGTGCCTAACAAGATTTCATCCCCAATATTTTTATTGTATTTTAGAACAATTTTGATTAAAACTGATCTCTGGACTATTAGGAAAACAAGAACTCTTACTTAATTTCAATACATTGAAATGTTTGCGAGAAATTCAGGTTTACGCAAGGATATATTTGTAAAATTTCATAACATCAATCTCGAAATGTATATAATCACATAATGTGCCAGGACTGTGAATTAGTTTTGAGGGATGGATGGCGTAACTTATACTACATCACATCGGACACTTCTATAACTATATTCGTGTCAAAGCTCTGTCATTAGGCTTTACTTTTTATTCTGTGTCATTTTGCTGAAGCGTAAACAATATATTTTTTTCTCAGCTCCGAAGATGTCGAATTACAAGCCAACCAAACACGTTTGTGGGAAGTTTTACTTTTCCTATTTAATTCAAAGAAACGTGCTGCTGAAAATCACGGAGGGTTGGAAACTTACGGTGAACATACTCCATCGATAAAAATGTATGAATATTGGTTTCGACATTTTAAAAGTGGTGATTTCGAAACAGTTGACAAAGATCGCCCTGGTCAACCAAAAAAGTTCGAAGATGAGGAATTGAAAGCATTACTCGACTAAGATTCATGTCAAGTTGCAAGATGAACTTGCTGAATCATTGAATGTTGATCTCACAGCAGATTTTCCAAATGATTAAATGCACTCAGTATCATTCAAAAGCAAGAAAATTGGGTGCCATACGAATCAAAGCCGAGAGATGTTGAACGGCAATTTTTCACATGGGAATAATTGCTTTGACGGCAAAAAAGAAAGGGTTTTTTGTATTGTATCATCACTGGCGACGAAAAATGGGTCGTAAGTGTAGAAAATCGTGGGGTTTGCCTTGTCATGCTTCTACATTGACGGCAAGACCGAATATTCACGGATCGAAGCTCATGCTCTATATTTTGTGGGGCCAGCTTGGTATTGTGTACTATGATCTGCTTCAACCGAATAAAACGATCACTGGTGAACGCTACCGAACGCAATTGTTAATAAAGTAATTTTTCAACATAACAACGATCACATGTTATTCATAAAGTCAAAAAAATACTTAGAAGTGCTGAAATGGGATGGTTTATTTACCCCACTAGCCATATTCACCAGATATTGCTCCATTGGATTACTACTTGATAGGAAAAATTGATCGATTGGAGGATAGCATCTAAATATGAGTTGTTCTTTCGATGAGGACTTCGTATGCTGCCAGAAAGATGGGAAAAAATAGTGGTTAGTGATGGACAATACTTTGAAAAATAATAATGTAGGTACTGGGTGGCCAACTAAGAATGGCCGCCGGCCATATCTCAGAAATGAATCATCGCACAGCTTTAGAAAAAATATATATTGGGGAAAGTGGCCCTGAAAAATGTTTGCTAGTTTCTAAAATGGCTGCTAAGTGGCGTAACAGCCACGACTAAATAGAAAATTGGTATTTTCTCCATATTTTACTGAATTGAGGGGTATTGAAAATATATGCAGTGTAATCCTTAAACAATGTTGACTCTTTTTTGTGTAACACTTTTTCTATCTAAAACAATAAAGTGGTGGGGAGACTTCAAAATGAATTTTTTCGCGGCCGTTTTTAGTTGACCACCCGGTACAAAATTTTTCACAATAAACTTTGAATTTACAAAAAAACCCTCATAATTAATTCAGAATTCTGTTATATTTTTATATTTTGCAAAATTAATTCATTTAACTTTTAATTTGATATTAACATTCCATCTTTCAAACTTCATAATGTAACTTCAAGAAAAATTAAAATTTTGTGAAAATAAGGAAGTGCTTGTTTGTATATAGTTGATTAAGGGGAAAAAAATTATGCAATTATGTGCACCCATTTTTAAGATCTTAGGTTCAGCTACCCCTATTTTAATTTTTTATTTCGCTAGGACCCCGCACTAATCTTATGGATTTTGGCCTCCGGTGAATTTCTCTGTAACTTTGGGAAAATATAGGTTTCGACCTACTGATCAAATATCTCCATGATCACAAAGCCCAAAAATCACTCCTATGGGCCCTACCGGGGGATTTTAGCCCAAAAATGAGATGACACATCGCTCAAGAAACCAGTTCCGTCGCGCGCCGGGGAGAAGGCTGAAAATGGATTTTTGGGGCTAAAATTGTCCTCTCTTTCATATTCTGGGATCAGTTCATGGCTGCTGACCTCCTAAATATCTGAAAATGGAGTGAAAAAGGGAAAAAACGTGAATAATAAGACATACTATAAAAACGAATGCGGACCTCGTAAGTTGCGCCTGAAAGTTGACAATATTGTCAACTTTCAGGCGCAACTTGCGAGGTTCGCATTCGTTTTTATAGTATTATTATTCACGTTTTTACCCCTTTCGCACTCCATTTTCAGGTATCTAGGAGGTCAGCAGCCATGAACTGATCCCAGAATATGAAAGAGAGGACAATTTTAGCCCCAAAAATCCATTTTCAGCCTTCTCCCCGGCGACGGAACTGGTTTCTTGAGCGATGTGTCATCTCCTCGCGCCCTATCATTTTTGGGCTAAAATCCCCCGGTAGGGCCCATAGGAGTGATTTTTGGGCTTTGTGCCCATGGAGATATTTGATCAGTAGGTCGAAACCTATCTTTTCCCAAAGTTACAGAGAAATTCACCAGGGGCCAAAATCCATAAGATTAATGCAGGGTCCTTTACTTCAAATTTTTTTCTTCGTGAAAACTCTGTGGGACTAGAAATCATCTTAAAAACTTTATAGGTTTCAAACTTCATTATCAAAATATGATAATCTTAATTTTCATGAACTTTCAGTGAAGGTTTGGAATATAAATAACAATTGTGTAAATTAGTGCCATATACAATAAATCTTAAGTTTAAAATACGAAGAATAAGACACCTTCAAGGATTTTTTTATCCAAAAACATATTTAACCCTTTATACCTAATAAGATACTGAAGATGATTCGTCATATCAGGAAACAATTTAAGACCACCATATACCGATACACAAGGTGTTACTGAAATGCTTAATTATTTATGAGATCACCTGTTATTTTATGCAATTTGAAATAAACCATAACCTTTCAATAACTATAAATAAATTGTATCTCAGAAACGAAGCATTTCCAGACACATATTTATAGTCCCTTTTTTTTTTATTTGTAATGCCGCCATCTATCCACTATTAAAGTTGGTCAAGCATTTTAATTGCACGCTGTATATAAATTACCTAATATTAGTCAACATTATTTTTGACTAACCCGGATGAATAACTTTTTCCACTGCAGAATGCTGCCCCAAATAATTTGCAAGAATCACTGAATTCTTAAGATGCTGATCCATTCTTAAATTTAATGTTTTTATTCCTCGTAATGTTTGGTAGCAA
Organism: Anoplophora glabripennis; assembly: GCF_000390285.2. Taxonomy (NCBI): domain Eukaryota; kingdom Metazoa; phylum Arthropoda; class Insecta; order Coleoptera; family Cerambycidae; genus Anoplophora; species Anoplophora glabripennis. Next base: position 138,907 of record NW_019416794.1, read on the forward strand.
TCTAACGGAGAAGGATTCAGACCAGCGCCTATTTTGAAAAATGGTATAATAATACAGTAATATCTTCAACCGCAACAGTATAATTAAGGAATTTAATGTTTTGTCTTAGTGTAGTATAGGGTGTAATAGTGACAGCAAATTTTCAGGGATGATTCCTCATAAAAAACAAATGGAAAGACAAGAATACCTAACATTTTTTTCTTAAAATGATTTCTAGACTAGATCTTTCAAAGATTAGAAATGAACAGTTTTTGATCAGTTACTTAAGAACTGAACATATAGACCTCAAATTTCTTACAGTAGGATTCCTGTATATAAAATTTGTAAACAAATTATTTGGCCTTCCTTCGTTTACAAATTTGGATAGATCATTTCTAGTCGAAGCTTTTGTGCCTGCGTTTTTTTTTTGTAGAATGTGTAGTTTACAAGTAAAAGTCCTAAAACCACGAAATTGTTAATTGCTCAGTAGCAATCAGTAGAAATTTGCTCTAATTTCCCAATTAAAAACGCAGATTTGCACAATATGACTAATTTTATCATGACTTTTGAACATTTAATCGTGAATGGAACAGAATGACTCAACAATCACAAAAGTTTTATTGAAAAATGGTGTATTCAAATTCAAATCTGTAAAAGGAGACTCTTAGCAATGTCAAATTTTTTTGGCAGTATAGTAAGTAGCTATTCTGAGGGAACTCGACTGTACTGTGTTTGAGATTTATCTTTCATTGATCTTAAGTAACTGATGGAAACCTGACCTTTAAATTCAATTTTTGAAAGATCTTAAAGGCTTTAGGAACAATTTTAGGGAAACACTACTCTTATTTTTTTTTTTCGTTTACGGAAAGGAATAAGCCTTGAAATTTGTCGTAATATCGTTTTACACCCTGTATTTGCAAAAATGTTTCTAAGAACATTTTTGTCGATATTCTTACCTACTTGCATTAACACAAGCTCCTTGTTTACATCAGATTTGTTAGTACATAAACAGCCCATGATGATGTCCGAATGTCCGTTAATATATTTCGTTGCCGACTGCATAACTACATCAGCACCAAGTTCTAAAGGTCTTTGTAGGTATGGTGTAAGAAATGTGTTATCCACACCTAACAAAACCTGCTTTTCTTTAGCTACTTGAGCCACTTCGCAAATATCTGTTATTTTCAATGTGGTATTAGAAGGATTCTCAACCCAAATTAGCTGAAATAATTTTTCAAACTACCGTTAATACTCTATCTTCCTCATATTAGCTATGAATTACATCACACATACAAATTTAGTTCTAAATCATGTTTTCCTACTTTATTCTGCGTAATCTGAAAACTAAACTATTTATTCCTTACATTAGTTGAAAAGTATAATATCCAAATCTATCCAAAGTATAGTAAAACTGCAATGAACAATCATTATACACTGATTATTTTTAACCGTTCAGTCTGGGATGAATTATTAAAACTATATATACAAAGATATGTACCTTAGTATTATTCTCTATACATGAGTGTAATTTCTCTGTATCAGTAACATCAAGAAAGGTTGAATGTATTCCATAGTTTGGGGCAATATTATTAAACACTTCATAAGTTTCTGGAGAGACGTCATCGCAACAAATCAAGTTCTCTCCAGTTTTTAGTAGACCTAAAATTCCCATCATACAACTTATTCCGGAAGAAAAGCATATGCCAAATTTTGCTTTATTTATTGCAGCTACAGTTTTTTCCAAAATTGATCTGTTGGGGTTTCCAAATCTGCTGTATATAAATTTCTATTAAAAGAGTGTTATCAGTATATTTAATGATAAAGAAAATGTATAGGGTACCGAGGGTTGTCTGGGGTCATCGATTTTAAATACAGTAGATGGAACTATATGTGGTATAATTGCCTTTGATTTCCACTGATTAGGATCAATACTTGTATGTATACATATTGTATCAAAGCTTTTTGGAAATGGGAGAAATCCCTGCTTTTCACCCATTATAATTTTCTATTAATAAGTTGTCCTTTTTTTTATAAAACTTATAATTTCTATGTTTCAAATAAATGTCAAATGACACATCAACTATACAACACGAGTCAGAAATTAGGTGTAAAGAAATTTATCAAAGCTTTCTTTGATCAAAACAAAGCAATTAACCTAAGTACCAAAAATTGTTTAATTTTTTACTATAATTCTATTAGTTTATTATTTATTTCGTTTTTATTTATATTTGTTGCATAATGTTAATGCAACAGTTCCTGAGAAAAACGAATTTTTTACTGCAGTTTTAGTTATCGACGGTTAAAAGTAGGTATACTTAGGTATATTTTAGATTTATGTAGCACTTTTTCCTTAAATTTAAAATTTATTTTCCTCAGAAATTATGAGTTTTGGCAAGATGTAACAAGTATACCTTTTTTTACAGTAAATAATGTGGCATTCTAAAAATCCCTACCAACAAAAAAATGTTGCCATTCTAAAAATTACCGTGTGTCAAGTTTTTTAAAATATCTTAAAACTGATATTATCAAAAAAAAATAAACAAAAAATCGCTCTGAAGGCCCATACATTTTCTAAACAGTCTCCTGATATTTTCAGGATAGTACATACAAAAATAAGGGTGCTTGGTATACAATTTTTTTAAATCTCTATACCTATAAATAAAAATTAAAATGGGATGGAAACAACTCAATTGAATGTTTTAAGTTGAAAAAAAAAGAAATCTGGTAGATCTGGAGGAAAATCTGGAAAAACGCATTCTAGCCTAAATTAAATAAAATTATAGTCAAAACAAAGCATTTCTTTGTTTTAATTGTTTAATTAAACATCGATCTTGCAATCGAAATCGAAATGTAAATAAATCACCTTGATATTTACTCTGATTTCAAATGTAATGGAAGAAAATAAATAATTTGGTTGACATGAAATTCTGACTTAATTCAATTGTGACTTAACAAACACCACATGGTTCCAAGTCGATCACATTCCAGACACATTACACATTTTCAGCATTTCATATGTAGGTATATTACATCTTCCTGACTTTATCGATCCAGCTTTTCACTCATTGTGTTATACCAAGTTGAACTATTAGCATTATTTTCGTATGAAACACATTTACAGCCACATTACTATCTCTTGACTGTTCCGAAAAATCTAACTTGGTATAAAGAAGTTCGTTAGAAAACAGAATATATTTTTAACTAACGATATTATAGGAAGCAGCTACTTCAGGAGCTATATACCCCAGCTGGCATTGAATTATACCATCAATATTTGTAAAAAATTAGGATCCAGTTTAGTAGTTTTCGTTAGTAGACTAAGGCCCAGTACTTTGAGTCTTAGTTAAAGGTTGATTAACTGATCAGGCGATTAGACTCTTCATATACTGATTTATTTTATAAAGTCACAGTCTAATCGCCTGATTAGTTAATCAAGCTTTAACCGAGACTCAAGTTAAAATCATTATAGGACTTGGATGATATTCATCTACAGGAGCAGATCACCCACTTTTTAAATAGAGCAAAATTTATTTTAGATTTATTGTAAACTAAGACATCTAGATACTAATTTACACAATATTGTTAGCACTTCTCTTTTTGTGGTAGGGGCAGCTTCAAGGAGTGACTATTACTTTCATCTCTATTTTTTTATATCAATAGAAATAAATCGGTCGAAGTCTTAAAAACATATTTAATATTGCTGCAGATTCATTTAATTGAATTATCAAATTATTCAGACACTTCTGTTTACTTATGCTTACTTGAATGAAAATTGTGTTTTAACAAAAACAGTGGAACAATATGCAGCGTAATATATTTTTTCAGTTTAAAATTTACATGTTCGCTAAGGAATTTTCTAAATCTTCAATTAGATCACATACATTTTCAAGTCCAACTGACATTCGAATTAAATTTCCCGTGTATTTCATCCTTTTCTGTAGCTCTTCCGGTATATTATGATGACTGTTTAGTAACCTAATAAATTAGTCTTTGTTACAAAATGGATATATTGCAAAAGTGATGAAAAATATTGTGCTAAATAAATATACTTACGGCATTTCCACTAGACTTTCATATCCCCCTAAACTTACAGCCTGTGTAAAGTACCGAAGACCGTTCATAAATTTTTGAGACTCTTCTACTCCTCCTTTTAGATAAAAGGAAACCATTCCGCTGTACCCACTTGTTTGGCTTTTAAATAGTTCATATTGTGGATGAGACGGCAACCCTATGAAAATATTAGAAAAATTTTAAAACGGTATGTTTAAATCTAAAAATCGATTACCTGGATGTAAAACAGATTCGATTTTGGGATGACTCTCTAGGTACTTTGCAATTTCCATTGAATTAAACTGATGCTTCTTCATGAGAAAAGGTAATGTCTTCAGACCTCTAATGACTTGATAACAATCGAAGGGACAGGGTACATGACCAAAATCTAAAATCAAATATACTTTCACTATTGAGCAAAGAACTAAAGAAATGACTTCTAAAGCGATTAGGTCGTTTCAATGTAAAAAGATTTTCCAGACACTCTGTATAATATTTCATAGAAATCAGTAACAATACTCCTTAATGATTGGAGAAATTTATAATATAATTAATAAACCAATGGCCTAAAAGGTTTTTGAGATACAAAGTGTTGAATTTTTAGAGCAATATCACATTTATCTCTGAAGTTGTTTAATGTGAATTAATAAAACTTCAGTCAATAATTAATCTAATTTAAGACAGATATTTACTAAACTCCTGTATACAAATGTGTCAAATGAATACTTAAAATTATTTATTTACAGCCCTTAAATAGATCCATTTTTATGTCAATGATATTTTTATATTTTTAATGATTACATGGTATGTAAAATCGTATCCCAATCACAAAATACTTGCAAATTTTTTTACGAGGGAAATAATTTTAAAGATATTTTAAAATTGACCTCAATTTTTTAATTATCTGAGGAACAGTGGTTACATTGTGTTTAAAAAAAATAACTCCTTAAAAATAACTGAATGAATTATCCTATTTTCAAAATACACGCTGGTATCGTTATTCTGGGATTTTTGGTAAGAATGCAAGCAACAAGTGAATTTTTGCCATAATTAATTACGTGATTAACCTAAATCAAATTTCTTCAGAGATATTGAAGACAAATGTTTTTTTTTTAAATATCAACACATTAAAAACTTTAGGTCCATAATTCATCAAGGCTTTGGTTTAAAATGACTTATGGAACAACAACCTGAAGTTGGTACACAAATTTAGAAAACACCCTGTATATTATAATGTTAAATTGCCAACTAACTGGTTTGTATGTATTTAAGTTTCTTGTACAAATCCTTCCTATTTGTACACACAGAACCCATTATGACATCACTGTGGCCATTCATATATTTCGTTAACGAAAGCAATGATATGTCCACTCCAAGTTCTATAGGTCTTTGTAGAAATGGACTTAAAAATGTATTATCGGTTACAACAAGAATATTCTTCTCCTTTGCTATTTTTGAAAGAGAACATAAGTCGATCACCTTCTGTTTGGGATTAGTTGGGTTCTCGGTCCATATTAACTGCAAATTAAATATTACCAATTAACAAAAAATATAAGAGACATTAAAAAAAATCCACAGAATGTTTAGGCAAACATATTGGAACATTGCTTAGGCCATTTATCTTTTACGTACCTATCTCTCTTTCAAGATGCAGGACATAGAAAAGTTGCAATTTAAAAAAAGATTTTTATTAACAGGACTGTCGTGTTTTTGGTACATTATATTTTTTGAGTACATAATTTTGATAATAATAGTGTTGTGGAACACATTGAGCCCCCTACCTACGACATATCTGATAGGAAATTATTAAAAATACTTTTTTTAATTTTAACTCGCTCTGTACACTGAAAAAGAATCACCTAAATGAAAAATTACTCAAGCAAAGTCTTACTATTTTCTCCTAAAGAATCTGTCTGTTTGACCTACTTTTTGTAACCCTGTTATTCAAAGATTAAATCTTAATTACTTTGTTAATTAACAAATTTTTTGTTTATATTCAAATTATACATATTTTGAACTATTCTAGAACTATTAGATCCAAAATAATAATATATATACCTTAGTTTTCGGAGTGATAGCTTGTTCTAAGTTGCTTAAATTAGTTAGATCCAAATGGCAGGTGCAAATACCAAACCGGGGGGCTATATCTAACAAAATGTGAGTTGTTCCACCATAAATGTCATCAGAACACAAAATATGATCCCCTTGCTTCAACAGACTTACTGCAGCCATAATAGCACCTACCCCTGACGAAAAGCACAACCCATATTTAGCCTTGTTCATAACAGTTACTAAGTTTTCTAAAATCGACCTTGTTGGATTTCCTAATATGCCAGGTGAATATTTCTTAAAGTAAAATATTTCCTCTTTACACTTATACAGGATATCCCCTAATTAACCTGCCATTTCTTTAAATTCTACACTCAATATTAAAAAATATATATAATCTTAAGCCCAAATAAGTGTAATAAGGGGGTACTACTAATTAAAGGTGCAGTTCTACTTTATTCTAGACAAAATAAGTAGACAATCATTCTAAAATCTAAAGCTTTTTCTGTGGGCCTGTAGCGTACTAGGAAGCATTTAGTTTTTTTCTGGCAGGTTAACTAAAGTACGTTCTGTGTATATTTATCTCAGCTTTAACTGTTAAATTGGGATACAATTTATATTTAAAAATTTATAACCAACATTAACTTACCGACAACTTGCCTTTTTCTTTATGTTCATAAAAATTGGAAAAAACAATAGGGGTAAATATGTTTTCATTAGTTTGCTGATTCACATTTTTGGTATGATGTATGCAAAGAGTTTCAAAGTTTGGATAAGGGAGGTATCCCTGTTCTTCGCCCATTTAGTAATTTTTTTTAGTTCAATAAGAGTAAGTAAAAATTTGCACTGAATTTTAACACAAAAACTAAGCTGTCAAATCAATTTGTCAATTTTACAATTTCTTCAATTAAACAAAAAACAGGAAAAACAAAAAGGCATATGAATGCCAAACTGTTACAAATTTTCCTTTTTTAAAACAATGTAAAATTTGGGAAGGATATTATTTTTTATTCTTAATATTTGAATTCTATCCATTAAGCGTATACAATAAGAATTTTTTTTTGGGGGGGGGGCCTACCAAAAAGGATATTTTCTTCTAGAATAGGCCCCCACCACTGTAAATCAGGCACTGTATAAAATGCTATCAAATGAAGTAAATGTTCTTTAATACCAATAGTTTAAGCATGCAAAAGATATCTGACCTCGTAGGCAAGAATCCTAACTGTTGATATTGTGGGAAAAAGCTATTCTGTGGGCTACAGCTAGCATTAATTGTACCAGCAATATCAAGTAAATAGGTAGTTACCGTTCAAAATAATCTACAAGTGATACTTCTAAATCCTAGCTTTTTTACATCACTGAATATTGTAAGAAAGTATAACTTCTCTATTTTACGAACTCTTTGATCTTTAATTTAATTTTTTTGGTCTTTAGCAACATCCAAATAGACAGCAGAAAAAATAGGTGAATTTTAGGAATTGTTATCTCAAAAAATATCTGTTCGATTTTATCCAGGTTTATACATAGTATACATGTATTTAAAAAAATAAATTTTTGCGAAATAATGGACGATTGAACTTTACATTCATTTTCAATCCTTTCCTGGCTTGATAAAAAAAAAACTGTTCGAAAATATTGTCAAATTTTGGAAGCAATGAATCGGTACAGCCGTTTTCAAAATATTTTGAGCACTAACTTTGAATAGTTTGTTTGGAGATAATCGCAATGGAAACATGGCAAAGAATTGACATGCTTTGGAACTTGCTCGTTTGTCAGCTTCTTGGTAAATCGCCCATTACTCTTACAGTTCTCGGAATATTAAGATAACATTATTACACACAATATTTTTCATATTCCAAGCTTGGAGAATTTTTTTGGAAAAATCTATTTTATATAAAAAATTCATAATAATTACATAATACATATACAGGGTGTTTACTAAGTACGGTCCGGAGATGTTGAAAATGGCCACCTTCTCATAAAACGCACGATTCCAATCGTTTCATCATTGATTGTCTCGCTCATTCAAAAATTCCTGGAGAATTTTGTATGACATGACAACTTTGAATTATTATTCGATTTTGTAACTAGGATCTGCTTCCATCTGCTTTGACTTTGTGTCGAAACTGATTATTTCTATGATTGTTATTTGCAGTCTCTGGACATTTACCTAAGTATGGTTTAGTATTAGACAAAAAATTCAAGACACCCTTTTTGTTGTAAAATGTTAGCCGAGTCCGAAATTAAAAATTTTAAAAAATCCATTGGCGTTCTACATGTTATGACGAAAACTGACTCAAGCCTAACTATGCCACTGTCAGCAGATAAAAATTTACTTTATACTAAAAATATAGCTCTTTACCAACGTACAATAACTGCCAAATTTTAAGAACGTAACATTGACTTCCAAATTTATTTCATTTAATATATTTTTTTTAATTTTCAACGCCCTGTATCTCAAAATCTAAGCGTTTGTGTCCCGATGTTATGGAGTGTACTTAGGAAATACCCTATACAGCTGTTACAAATTTGCTTCACACTACAGGAATCTCGGAAATGGTAAGAAATACGAAGTAGCATAAATGGGGGCAAAGTTGTGTAATCAGGGGGCCAACATTATGCCTCTAAAAAATCAAGGCTAACATGATTAGTTTTCGAAATATTTAAAAAAAAACGAAATTTTGGAAATCCGTTTTTGTTTCATTTCAGCCTTGTTTGAGGTGACATTGAAAAAAGAAGAACACCATCATCGACTTCATTTTTTTTTTTTGGAAGTCTTCATGACCCCCAATACTGTACTGCCTCAGCCCGAACCAGATTCAGACGTTTTGTCTCACAAAATTAATCTTCAGTGTATTCCTTCAAAATTTATCTAAATTTTTTATTTAGATTTCTTTATTTATTGAATTATCGTACACTGTAAGTGTCTTTAGACCCTGTGAAATTCATCTAGTTATTTAAACTATTACCACCACGCGTTTCAATAAAACATTTATTATTATTAACTATTACCACATCACTTGGTCATATATAACTCAATAAGTTGTTGCGTCAAAATTAAAACGTTATTACAATTTTAATTTTATTATGACAAATTAATTCTTAAAAATGCATATGAACAACCAAAATGCCAACTGAATATTATTCTTTAAAAAATTTCAGTAAATTTTCAAAAACATTTTTGTTATGGCAAATAAAGAGCAGCGTGATATTATCAGAATTTATTATATCTGTAACTGTAACTGTGAAAGAGCATGTCAGATGTATTTGTATTAATATCCTGAAGAAAATAAATCGGAGTTTGTTTGAATTTTTAGCACTCGAGAAGCCTAGATATAACCATGGACACAGGAATAAAACTCTAATAATGTTTTATTTTAATACGTGGTGGTAATAGTTTATATAACTAGATGGATTTCACAGGCTCTAACGACACTTATAGTTTACGATAATTCAATAAACAAAATCTAAATAAAAAATTTAGATAAATTTGGAACGAATATACTGAAGAATTTTTCAACAAAACGTCTGAATCTGGTTCGAGCTGAGGCAGTACAGTATTGGGTGTCATGAAGGCTTGAAAAAAATGTAATAAAATTTCTAAGGTCGTATTTAAAAAATTGATGATGGTCCTGGAGAGACGAAACGTTACATATAAAAATTTATTATACTATTCGATAGAAGGCAAAAAATAGCCATGAGAAAGTGTTCTTCTTTTTTCAATGTCACCTCAAACACTAATCATGTTAGCCTTGATTTTTTAGAGGCAGATTGGTCCCCTGATTACGCAACTTTGCCCCCATTTAAGCTAGTTTGTATCTCTTACTGTTTTCGAGATTCCTGTAGTGAGAAGCGAATTTGTAACAGCCTGTATATTATATTGGAAATTTTTTTTTACAATACTGTTAATCTGCAGTTCCTGGATCATAGAGTAGGCCCTTAAAGCACTAGCAGTACCTTTTAGAGTGATCCATGACTGCCTTCACTGAATCCTTCCTCCACGAGGTGCGTTGTGAGTTTAGACTTGGGCGGTAAGCACAAGTTCCACATCTTCGATCTCACAATGCTGATCAGCGTGTCTTCCCACCTTGATGCCTAATGCATTCCAATAAATTATCCATAACTTCCACAATGATTAGAATGTTGATATGAAATTTACACACAATATTGTTAAGACTACAAACTTTAAGGCGGGCAAAAAAAAGTGTTTGAAATATTTTATTCTACTCGGATATTCCCCTTAAAACATGGTTATTTTGGATTAGGTATGTCGGCTAGTTTTAAACAAAATGGTAAAAATATTATTTCAAGCATAACCTAACCTGCCCGTGAATAGGACCATTGGGCACCATTCGATCAACCAAGAAACGTAAAACAAATCAGAATAACTGTAAGCAATAAAATTTTATTTACGTTCTATATCTTAAAATCGACCTATGTTTCTCTTATTTTTAGTCACAAAATCATCTGTATGGTTTTTTAGTCAATTAGTGCAACACTCTGAATATAATTTATTTTAAAGATTGATAATTGAATTGTAATTGAAATTGCTGTCGAGATTGATTATTACGATTCCGCTTTTAATGATCAATCGCATTGTTTTCACCCTTTGGTTTGGTTTCATGTAGATTAATTTTTGATTTCCTTATTAAATCATCCAATTGTACGATGCCATTTCACTATCCCCTGAGATGTTTTTATAAACAAACTCCACTGTATGTTCAAAAAAATAAATAAATAAAATAAAACAAACTGCTATTTTTTTGAAAATAATAAAAAGGGGAGGGTTCTCTGAATACTTTAATATTACTAAAATATATTTATTGAATAAAATTTTCATATACATTGTTATTTACATAAAAATCTGAATAAAAAATAAACAATTTAATAAAAAATTACCCCTTTGGAAAAAATATTGCTCTAACATTTTTTTAGTAATTATTGTTAATTGATTTGACTAAATGCTTGCTCCATATCAGCTATCAAATCTTCAGCATCTTCAATTCCTACAGACAATCTAATGAGAGTATCAGATATTCCCAAAGTGTCTCTCAATTCTGGTGGTACTGAGGCATGAGTCATAACACACCTAAAACAAAGTGATATCTTTATGAAAGTAAACCTCCTACAATTACGAATATGCAAAATGATTATTTTTTATTAAAAATAATTACTTACGGCAATTCAATCAAACTTTCATATCCGCCCAAACTTTCTGCCAATGTAAAAACTTTAAGGGCTTTCAAAAATGTTCTAGACTGCTCTAATCCACCTTTAATATAAAAAGAAAACACACCACTATGGCCGCTAGATTGCCTTTTTGTCAATTCATATTGAGGATGAGACGGCAGACCTACAATATTAAGTAATAAAATATTTCTATATCAGATATACATTTTGATTCATACATGGATGTAGCACCTTGTCTACCTTTGGATGTTGTTCCAAGTACTTGGCTATTGCTAAGGAGTTTTCATGGTGTCGTTCCATTCTAATAGCTAAAGTCTTAAGACTTCTGAGAACCTGATAGCAATCGAATGGTGCTGGCACTACTCCCATGGCTACGAAATCAATAATTAATTTAGTATTTTCTTCCTAAAGCCTGACTTGCATTCTCCAATTTTTGTCCTAATAAATTGATCAAGAAATTTACCAAGGTAGATGGACCATGCAATACATAAACTGTGGTAAATTTTCTAGCTTCAATAAACTGGACACAATGTGGACATTTGTTAAAAAAAACATATACATATTTTATTATTAGCTCTCACATTTTTGTTATACTGCATGCATTCTACAGGGATGGCCAGAAGTACGGAGTAAAATTCATATCTTTTGAATGAGTTAATTTTTTTTAAAACGCCGGAACACGTTAACTGATTTTGATTTTTTCCCATCTTTCGGTTATATAATAATTAATTTTTCTTCAACCCCCTAACCCCCAGCTACCCCTACTTTTTTTTTAAAATGAAACATAAGGCATAAGGGGGCTCGTTGAAAAGCTTATAGAAAACCGAATCCAGCCATACCAAATAAACAAGTTTTATTTTTTCAATAGCAAGGTTTTTAGGGTTGTATAAAACACCTACTTAACAAGTGAAATAAAATTTAATTATCTTCAGTGTTATCCTCCATGAATTTGCACAGAATAAAATAAAGAATTTGAAACTGTACCTATCACTGCTAACGCAAAAAAGATATATTTTTTATGTTGCGTTTTTTTGGCACCACTTACTTGCCAGGCTTTCTGGTTAATTTTTCGCTTTAGTTGTAAATTGGAGTTCGAAACGTTACTATTGTGTCAAAATCAAGTTATTTACTGAATTGCAATGGTATTGTCGGAAAGGCAACGCATCGAAATCTTGATATTGCTTGGATGTGGAGACAAAATAAGAAGTCAGGCTGAAGTGCGCGATTTATTTAATGCGAAATATCCCGAAAACCAAATCTCGCAAGGGACAGTTAGTAAAATATTTCACAAATTTGAGGAACACGGTACAGTACAGACTTTGCCCAAAACTGGACGGGCACGTGCTTTGAATGAAGAAAAGAAATTAGACATTGCATTAGAACTTGTTGAAAATCCTCATACTTCAACTGTTTCATTGGCCCGCAATCACGATGCTTCTCGAACTGCAATTCGAATGTTTCTGAAACAAGAGAAATACCACCCCTATAAGGTATGTCTTGTCCAAGAGCTTTTGGAAGACGATTATGATAGGCGATTACAATTTTGTGAGGAAATGATGAGACGGTGTGACGACAATAATGGTTTTCAACGAGACGTACTTTTTTCGGATGAAGCTACGTTTTATTTAAATGGAGTGGTTAACAGGCACAACTATCGCTTTTGGTCCCAGGAAAATCCACACTGGACATGCGAATCGCATACGCAGCATCCACAAAAAGTTAATGTATGGGCAGGTATCATCAACAACAGAATCTTGGGCCCATTCTTTTTTGAAGAAAATCTTACTGCCGCACGCTACCTGGATTTCCTAACATTTGACCTGATACCTGCTCTAGCTGTGATTTTCCCTCATGAAATTGATCCAGATATACCGAATGAAAGAATTTGGTTCCAACAAGATGGCGCTCCCCCACATTTTGGTATTGATGTTCGAAGATACTTAGATGAAATGTTTCCAAATCGCTGGATTGGTAGACGGGGTACAGTTGAATGGCCGCCAAGATCCCCCGACTTAACACCCCTGGATTATTTTCTTTGGGGATATTTGAAAGAAAGAGTCTACCAGGACAGACCGGATAATATTGAGAATTTAAAGAACAAGATTAGGGCGGAGATGCATAATTTACCAGCTGAAGTCATTCAGAATGCTGTGGACAGCTTTTACTATCGTCTTGGAGAATGCCAAATAGTGAATGGAGGACATTTTCAGCATTTGCGACATTGAGTTTATTTTTGTAAATTATCTAGTTGTTTCAATTTCTAAATGAAAAAAAACTTGTTATTGAAAAAATAAAACTTGTTTATTTGGTATGGCTGGATTCGGTTTTCTATAAGCTTTTCAACGAGCCCCCTCATGCCTTATGTTTCCATTTGAAAAAAAAAGTAGGGGTAGCTGGGGGTTAGGGGGTTGAAGAAAAATTAATTATTATATAACCGAAAGATGGGAAAAAATCAAAATCAGTTAACGTGTTTCGGCGTTTTAAAAAAAATTAACTCATTCAAAAGATATGAATTTTATTCCGTACTTCTGGCCATCCCTGTATAAATTGAATATAATAATTGCACATATCCTACTTTAATTGATACACAGAGCCTTCATAAATGTTTACAAGCCACGTGATGCCAAGCTTAGGTAACCCAACATTGCACGACAGGTATTGGTATTAAAAAAATCCTAAATCTTGGCGTTATAGTTGTGACGATATCAATTGTAACCTGTGAATCTTAAAGCAGAGGACCGTCCACACTTCTCTTGAAATTTCTTCCTATGCTTTAGCCATGATGTGTCTCGTAATTTATACTCGAATAGTCATTAGGCGAGTCTGGTATTGGTAGACCAATCCGCCTGTTGTAGAATCGACGGCGGCGCGCTGGTCGTCAAAGCAAACCTGTATTGGTCCACTAGGTTGTAAATAATTTTTTGCATGGTATTCTATAATTAGTTTGGTGTCAAACGCGGTTGACTTGGCTTTGTCAGTGCCGTGGAGAGCAGTGCTTGGTGTAGTATATTTATTGTTGGTGTAATACGTATTATTAATTATTAGTTTATATTAATATTTGTTCATATCGTAACCAGTACAGTTATTAAAATAAATATTATATGTAATTATCTAGTAATTTAGCATGGCTTTCTGGAGACCTTTTGAAACAGAAAATAATGAAATAACCCGGGAAAATCCCCAAATAGTCGAGCCGGTTTTTGTCCAAACCGTCAAAACAAACTCAGAGTTTAATAACAAAGATTTACACATACCAAGTCAACGTATTATTTTAAATATATACGAATGTTTGAAAAGAGAAAATAGTGAACAATGTGATAAAAAAATTAGGAAACGGATTAGCGAATTAACTAAGATATCAAAAATGACAATTTATCGCGTAATTAAAGAAGGAAACGTTATTAATCACAGTACAAAGAAGAAAAGGAAAAATACAAAATTAAAAAATATTGACGATTTTACCAGAGATGTAATATAGTGTACAATTTATAAAGAAAATAAAGTTCCTTCTTTAAACATGATTCGAGATAAAGGAAGCGATTATCCTGATTATAATTATAAATTTTTAGATACTTTACAACATGTTTTATTACAATGAGATTTTAAACATAAAAAAACTCGACAATCGTCTGGTAATTATGGAATCACGACGTATAGTTGCACTTCGGGAAGATTATTTACAAAAAATTCGAGAATATCATCAACTAAATAGGATATATAGCTCGGAATATAGTATTTCTAGACGAGACAGGACAAAATTTTCCTCGACACCTATGGATTGCGTAAAGTTTATGAGTTAAATGTTTTTATGCGGTTCCAACTGATATCATAACGACTATACCAATATTAATGATTCGTGCATGCATGAACAATGCAAACCATTAATGTTTACGCTTGAAAAATTACATAGAATGTTGTGTCTTAATATAATCTTGATCTTGTTTTAATAATCTTTAATTTTACCGAAATTTAGTCGCCAACATGAAGGAAATAACATTACTGTTCCAAACAAAATTACTGGTCATGTGGCTTGTAATAATTTGTGAAGGCTCTGTAATATTTTTTTGCCAATATGGACATTGGTTTCAACTGAACTGCGAATATTGAAGTTTTGATTGCAATGACTGATTTTCGGTGATTCTAAGTATGGGGATGGAAACTATGAAAAACACCCTTAAACTGTATAAAAACAACATTACTTCATTCATGTTTTCTCAGATTTTTGTATATTTGTTTAATATACTTATAATAAAAATTCACAATACTTTCCATTTCCAAACCTCACAATATTTTACAAGCAAAATGAAACTTTAATGTCAGAATGGTATACAATTTGCTTTGCTTTTCAAATTTTAAGTGTATTTTACTTTCCGTATGCACGAATATCATAACATCCCGTATATCTTTTTGCTATTTGTGGTTAACTGTTATCATTGGTTTTATAAACTACGCTAACAGATAAGTCGAAGTAAGAGCTGATGCTTGCCCACGAATTTTGATGTTTGTAGGCCGACAATATCCGGGGGGCATTGTGATCGACACCCTCAAATCTAACATTTACCATTAGTATTTATTACATTTATTACTTTTATTACCCTATTATAACAGTTTAAGTAACAAATTGCATCTTTTGAAGGCATAATTTCTTGGCAACCTCGATGTCACTGCCCCCTGGCTGCAGACGGCCTAACTTCTTTAAAACTGTGGGCAGTTTCAATTAGACAGACCTTGTCCTATATATCTAATGCTGCTATAATGACTAATTTTTAATTTAAAATTTGGTAACATTATATTTAACCAATAAATTAGCCAAAAAGTGATCCAAAAAAACCCTCTTTTCGCTTGTTTTGTCGACCTCAAGAATTCAATTCAAAAGTGATCTAAATGATAGTTTAATGTAGGCAAATCAAGTTGAGCATACATTCAATTTTTACGATATGACAAGTTAAACACGTTATTTGATTCATCCACGGCAAGGCGAACCCGACATTCTCAGTGACCTCATGCGTTATCTTAAAATTCTCAACAAATACAAGCTGTAACATTTATAACGTAAAATTTTCCATCTTTTCGAATCTTTCATTTTACCAGAAATATAGTACAAGAAAGTTAAAGATTTTAGTAAAAAATAATTTGCATTTTTGCTAAATATCTTTGATTTAACAATATTTTTATACTGAAAACATAGCAAATCTTGATGGATTTATATATCCACTTAAAAGATATACCAAACACTTAAAGTCACTCGGTTTGGCGAGCAATCAGAAGAAAATAGTTGCGTATTATTTTACATGATCTGAGTGATGAAAATGTAAACTCACTGCTTGCAAAAAGTGTAGTCCCTCACAACATGATGCTTTCTTAAAGAATATCTAATCTTATCCTAACTGTTGTAAGGATACATAATTGTATGCATGCAATAGAATCAATTTTAAAAAATCGTTAATATACACTGATTACTCAATTATTATTTTTTTTCATCATTATTAATATTACATCCAAATTAACCTAGTTCAAAGTCATTAGGATACAAGGTTTAGAGTATCTATCGAGATTTTGTAAGTCACCAGTATAAAAATACCGATTAATTGAATATTAATGATAGCAAAAATCCTGATTTTTTTGTAAAATCGGCAGTACCTCATTAAAACAAAGTGTTTGGTAAAATCTAATGGTAGGTTCATAAAGAATAAAAGATTTTACATAGGAAATGGTACACTTTGGATATTTGAGAATCTTGAACACAATGAACGAGTATCCCGAGAATGTTGGATTCATCTTGATGTGAACAAGCCAACTCACAGGTTCGACTTGTCATATCTCCAAAACAAAAACTATGCTCAACTTAAAATTTTGCCTACTCTAAAGTATCACAAGCTACCATTTAGACCACTTTCAAAACGAATTCGTGAGGTCGACGAAACGGCTGAAATTTTGGGTCACTCTTTATTGTCACATGTAAAAAGGTGCCGCAAATATAGTGGACCAGTTTCTTCAACAATTTAATGGGTTAAAACAATTACGCATAACTATAAAAAAAATTATTATGATTTCATTATAAGTATTTCTTATACCTGGATCATATTATAATCATAATATATTTTTGTTATTTAAAACTAAAAGTAACAACTTTAGCGTTAATTAATTTTAATGGAAATTACTTATAATGGAAATCAATTTTTAATTTTTATAAACTAATAAAATGCATTAAATTCTCAATAATTCATTGTATCGAGCTGTATGTATGTATGTATGTCGGGGGGGTGGTGGAAAATTGCTTTTCCACCGCGGCACGTAGGCCTTATTAGGTCCATTGTACACCCGCCTTTCATTACTCGAATACTTTTCTTCAAACCATCCTATTACTACATGGGTGGCTTGGTGGCAAAGTGTCATACAATTTTTTATGTATGATAGCATGGTCTTGAGTTACAGAGATTTCTTGCTCTATTCTCATTACCATTTTATCGGGGACCATACGCAGGCGGAAGGTGTTAAGCGACCCAGGACTCTGGTAGGCTACCACAGCTACGTCCCGAGCCTGCCTTAGGTCACCCATCCAAGTTCCAGCCTGCGTCCGTGATGCTTACCTCGGCCGATCGAAATCCATCGGCCAAGACACCCAGCTAGGCGGTCCCCGTATCGAGCTCTATTTGAAATGTGTAAAGTGAAACTGTGAAAAAATAAATTTCTTTATTTCAAAACATTAACTGAAGACAATTATATAGCAATGTTTTCATCTTGTTTCTTGTTTCATTTGTTTTGACATTTTTCGTTATGTAAAAATAATTTTAAAAAACCTAAACAATTGATTTTTGATGACAAGACACAAAAAAGAAAAAATACTAAGACATTCCACAACTAAATAATTAATATTAAGACAATATATTTTAACTTGAAACACCTCTAGCTTGTTTTATTATTTTAGCTACAACCCATTGTTACATATTAAATCCTTTAACCCCTTTTGAGGGGCAAGCTTACCATTTTCTATATTTTGAACCTTATCTGGGTAAATTTTTGTCATTCAATAGCGTTTGGGAATTCATGAAACCAAATTCATGGTATTTTATAATTTTTCCTGTGTTATTAACAAGGGTGTAGCTAGGGGAGGAGGGGGGGCAGGGGTATGCACGGTCCACCCCAAAAAAGCCCGGTGCCCACCTCTGAAAAAAAAGATCCAATAATAACTCATATTGATAAGTCACTGATTGAGCCACCTTTTTTTTAGAATCAAACAAAAAGTTGTTGATTGCATGTTTTTTTTGTTATAATGCCCATGGTTATAAACAAAAAGATATGAGAAAACCTGGCTTTTTCCAACAAAAATCATTCTATGCAGTTTTGCACCGCGATGATAACACCGACATTCATATTTCTGAGGCTGCTGATTACGATCTCGGAGCCAAAAAGGTATTTTGACTATCAAAATATCTGTGAACAGGTAAATTTTGACACTTGACAGCTGTTAAAATTATTGTGAACATGGTGAAAATGTTGTATAAATAATATGCGACCTATATTTTCTGTTTTTGAGATCGGTGACGATAATTGCAATTAGAAAAATGTATTCTAATAACAGTCAATTGTCCAGAGAACTGTATGTGGAAAATGCTACTCAATAATATCAAGAGACCATTTTATACATTGTCGAGAGTTCTGATGATGATTCCAAAGTATTTTGACAACTGTCAGCTCTCAAAATAACTGTCAATATGGAGAAAATATATAAATAATATCAGGATATTATTCTGTCGCTAAGAAAATTTTCTCTATCGAAAAAAACACTTCTAGAATATCAATAAAAATAAATCCCAAATATTCCTGAAAGTTATTTGGTCGAATCCGAATTGCTGAAAATGAATCCTAATTATTCTCAGAATCCAAATAATCAGTTCTAGTCATGAAATGACAGGTCCAATAATAATTGTAGTGAAACATTCAGTTTCTTAATTATCATGAAAACTAGAAAACTAATTTTATAGCGATCCCACTTTCTTTGCATGGAGGATAAAAAGATCTCGAGTTTTTAGTGATTTGTAATCAGTGACCTTGAAAATAGATAATGGTGTATTTCAAATACGATCCAATTTCTAGAAAAGGTTAAATACAAATAAATTTAATAAACTCATGTACCTACCATTTTGTAGAAACTTCAACTTCTCATAAAGATCTTTATTTGAAGTAATTATAGCACCCATAACTACATCCGAGTGCCCATTCATATATTTCGTAAGTGAATACAAAACTAAATCGGCTCCAAAATCAAGTGGTCTTTGAAGATAAGGAGTTACAAAAGTGTTGTCCACCACAAGAATGATATTGTGTTTTTTTGTAATTTCTGATGCGGCTTTTAGGTCGATTACTTTCAGAGTTGGGTTTGTTGGTGTCTCTAGCCAAACAACCTGAAATATTTACAGCTGCAAAAACTATTTAGTATGTTTCTATTAATTTTTATTACCTTGGTATTTGGCTTTATTGATTTTTCCAAATTCTGGAGATCAGTTAAATCAATTAATGTAATTTCAAGTCCAAACCTTGCCCCCACTTTGTTAAATAGTCGGTTGGTGCCTCCATACACATCATCACCAACAAGTATGTTGTCTCCACTTTGAAGCAAGCCAAACAATGTTGTCGTGGCCCCTAAACCCGATGCAAATGTTAAACCATACTTTCCATTGTCTAATTTCGCAAGGACATTTTCTAAAACATTTCTTGTGGGGTTTCCAGACCTACCATATTCATATTTCTGGAATTTCATATAAAAGTTTTAGTAATTAATCACTTCTAAAAACTGCAACGTGTTTACTTTAGCAGTAAGTTTTATTTTATGTTAAATTTAACTGGTAACTAAACAACCTATAAAAATGCCCAATATACACAGCTGCCGTTTGAATAAAAATAATATATGTACAGTAGAACCTCGATAATCCGAACCCCTGTAATCCGAACGCTCGATAATCCAAACGCCGTTTTGTGAAAAATAAAAATAGTATGTAATCAGAATCGCTCTCTAACTGCTACAATAAACAGAGCATCACCATAGTAAACATTGCATCGTGTGTGTTGTTATTGTGCCTGTGTTGGTTTTTGCCTTCAGTCACTCTCTAACATTCTTCAACCTTAGTTCAGAAAAAAATGAGTGACTATTTGTCGAATGTTCTTTGTTGAGTTTTTTGTTTTCTTTAATTTTTTTATCTTTCTGTACAGTATAATTTTTTGTGTGTGTACAGTACTGTACTTTCTGTGTGTGTATAAGATTGTATACTAAAAATATTACGAAATTCATGTGCAATACATTACATAAAATATAGTTACCTTACTGTAGCACAGTAGTATGTATTTCATAAAACAAACTATTTTATACCTTTAACAATACAACGTGCTCCTTATTTTATGGGAAATAAGTATATCAGTGTTCATTTTTTGCATGCTACTATGCCTGGAAAGCACTTTGTTTGGTAATCCGAAGGATTTGATAGTCCGAACCAACCCCGGTCCCAATTAGTTCGGATTATCGAGGTTCTACTGTAACAAATAATGTAAATAATGTAACAAATTTTTTAAGATTTTTTTTTATTCATATGGTCAGACTTTTGGAAATACTGATACATAACAGGAACTTATTTCTAATAGCAAAGAAGATATAGAATTTATTAACCTTTATTTTGGTATTTGGATTATGGAATATGTTTTATTATAAAATTAGTTTTAGATCATACATAAAATATTTGTGAAAGACTAATATGTATTCATTGTGTAAATATACAGGGTATTTCAAAACATATGTGGGAAAATGAAGGAAAAAGATTTTTTTTCAGTTTTTTGACGATAACTCGGGAACCGTTTAAGATACAGAACTCAAATTTTGTACATGTATCATCATTAATATTAGCTACTAGAGTGCTAATTCAATTTTTATTCATATGACAGTGGTGGAGATTTTAAGACTGCCTGAGGTTCTTTTGCCCTTACGACTCTGGAATAATTGGTATTTTAGCATAACATATTTGACCACCAATGTTTTCGACACAAAAAAGGTACTCATCATCAAAAGCTCTAATGTAACAGTTTTCAAGATAAATGGCGTTCTATAATGGAAAACATGAAAGAAAGTGGCAATGTGTTTTGTAGTTGACAAAAACATTTATTTTCCATTTAGTTGTCCATTTCATTTTTTGACATTATTAGTGACAGTTGAAGTTAGTTTACAAAAGGAGTCAATATTGTAGATACTTATTACATGTATTACCTAATTAATTTGCTTATTCTTGGTATTTTGTTTGCTTAGTGACAAAAATAAGAATTACAATGATAGTGATATGTGTGATATGCATTTTGTTTATAGCGTTGCCGATGGAAATGAAGCGAGACGAATTTATCAAGAAAGGTTTCCAAACCGACACCGACAGGTAGGTACCAAAAAATGAAAAGACATTTATTCGTATTCATGCACGTCTATATGAAACTGGATGTTTTCATAAAAGAACTGCTGAAAATGGACGACTTAGCCTGCTTCTTCAGAAAATGGAAGACGCTGTTCTTCGAGAAATCGAAGACGATCCAGCCACAAGCACTAGAAAAATAGCTTCAAACTTGAACCTTAGTCACGTTACAGTGTGAAGGATATTAAAAAGCCCGATGTTAGATCTTTATCACATACAGAGATCATTTAATAGGGCCATATTTTTTGCTGTTAAGGTTAAATGGTCAATCATATCGTGATTTTCTTGAAGAAGAGCTGCCAGGATTTTTAGAAGACCTTCTGATTCAATTAAGAACCGAAATATAGTTCATGCACAATGTTGTTCCTGTGTGTTTTAGTTTAGTCACGTGTCAGTTCTTAAATGGACGGTATCCGAACCGCTGGATAGGTCGAGGAGGCCCACAGGCTTGGTCTTCTCGGTCTCCAAATCTAAACGTTTTGAATTTTTCTCTGAGGTCACTTAAGAAGTTAATACTGTTGAAGAACTGAGGAATTGTATTATTGCACCCTGCAATATGATCTGCAACACTCCTAGCATTTTCGAACGGGTACAGTCACTCTGATGTAGGTTGAAAGTCTCCATTACTGTAGGAGGAGGCCATTTCAACAACTGTTGTGATAATAATTTTTTTTTATCATGTTGCCACTTTTATGTCTTCTATCATAAAACACTATTTATCTTGAAATTGAGCTTTTGATGATTGATGATTACAATTTTTTCCAGAGTCGTATAAATTAGGGGCAAAAGTACCTCACGCAATCTGAAAATCTCCGCCACTGTCATATGAATAAAAATTGAATTAGCGCTGAAAAGTAGCTAATATTAATGATTATATAATTCATTAGAAATTTAGCCAATAGCAATTACAAATTTTACGTAGTTACTATGTACTGATAAGCGATTATACTCTTGACGACGTGGTATAACCGTTTTGGTGTTTCGCCTCTTCCAACACTGTGAACTATGTCATGGCAACGATAGTTTTAACTTTTGTCAATAAACGTCAAAAAAAATGGAACGCTTCGGTTCNCCTTAGCAAAGCGCATCCCAGGATGAGTAACGCCAGCTAAATTTTATGCTATCAAAACTTACAATTAACTTTTGACAGGAAAACTGAAAGGTTATTTTAAATTTCATGGCTACTATGCTAGAAGTAAGGGCCCTAGCCGGCGGGGCCCAGTTAGGACAAAAGGAGGTCAGACAAAGCGCCTACACCGGCCGCATTTGCGGTCGGGGTAGACGACGGATGGGACCCACCTATGAAGGCTGTCCAGACCTACACGAGATGAGGCAGGATAAAGAGGGATAATCCCCCTCGATCCCAAATCATTGAGGCCAATTTCTAGCCATGGAATAATGGCGC